>NC_060271.1:34731329-34735951 GCF_021613505.1 Equus quagga
GTGGCCCGCCCAGCTGGGTTTGCGCGCTCCCAGCGCGTGCGGCGGGGCTCTTAGGCACCCCCGACGGCAGCACCCCTTGGCGTCTACCCCCCGGGACCGGAGACAGTTTATCTCCTTTTCCTGCTGAGCCCGTTAATGTCGCCCACAAGAATAGTTAGTGGGAACGTCATGAACATTTCCTGGGGCCGGTGACTGTGTACACTGCACCGCGTGCTTCACCTCGTTCGACCTCGCGGTTCCCGGCGAAGCGGATGTTCTCCTCCTTTTATGGAGGACGAGGGCTTCCACGAGCTTAATGGCCGCAGGAGAGGCGGCTCGTCGGAAGCTGAGCTGGAGGCAGCGCGGGCTGCGCGACTGCTCATTCTGAGCTCTTAACCGGGATGCCTCCTCCTGCTGCTCCTCCTCCTCTCTCCCTCCACCTTCTCCTCCCTTCCTTTCTCTCCTCCTCTTCACCTTATGTACAATAGTGATATTTATATTTTTAGTGCTTTATTTTCCGTTTACAAAACACTTCTCACGCACCGTCTTGCTTGATTCTCTTAGAAGGCCCTGGCGACACGGGGGGCATAATTACGCTTATTTTACAAAGAGGAAGAGCAAGGGCCTGAGCTGTTCGATGAGTTTCCAAAGTTACAGCGGTAGGACTGGGGCTTTGAGGCGCAGATATTAATATTTATTTTATTATTATTATTTTTACAAGGCATCGGAGCCAAGCTTGGAAGGGAGACTGTCTCTTCCCTTAGCTCACTGAGAGGGGAAACAGAGGCAGAGAGCAGGAAAGGAATTTGTCTTCAGCGTGTGCAGTTGGAAGATCAGCTTTGCTCACCCGCGCGTGGCCCCCGAAGGCAAAGTGAAGCCAATTGAATGTGGAAACCAAGGAAGCAGTGTTGTCAGGCACTCAGCACCTGGGTCGCAGGCAGGAGAAGGATTCAAATGTGTGGAAGACACCCAATCTCCGTTAGATCTAAACTAAGGGAGCGGGGTTGGATCATGGCCGCCATCACTCTTTGACAGCTGGCACTGCCGCCCGTCGCAGAGACGCACCAGGTGGATCCCCCGCCCCCTTGCTTCCTGCTCGTTGCTTCTGTAATGTGTGCTGCTTCTAACCCTGCTGTCCCTGCTGCCCACCTTGATCTAACCACGAGCTTCCCTTTCGTTCATTTAACAAATATTATGAAGAGTCACTTCTTTCAGCAAGGTCACCCTAAGAACCTCAGTAAGTTTCTTCTCTAAATTCATCTAACACAGCAACTTGGGTAAAAAGTTGAGTTTTCAGGTCCGAGGAGTTTGGAATTGTTCACCCTGTAGCTCCGCTTGAGGATCCATAATGCGTGTTCCCACAGAAATGGCCCTCCAGGGTCCTAGCGTGAAAGACTGGCTTAGCCTTGTCTCACTCAGAGTTTCCCTGAGGTCTTAGGCCCTACGCTGGGCACTGGCTTGCGAGGGTAAGGCCCACACAAAGCTACCCCTCCAGGAGCTCACAGATAGGGGAGACGGATAAGCCAACAACTAATTGTGATACAGTTTTATACCTGCACAAATACAGGCATTTGCAAAATGCTGACAGAGCAGAGGAAAAGAGGGAGCAGTTCTACCTGGAAAACTGAGGGAAGGAGTCACAGTTAAGAGGCTATTTGAGTAGGAGTTTTCTAGGTAGAGAATATGGAAAGGGCATTCCGTAATAATAACAGCATATTAAGAGACATATAGGTATACCTTTGTGTTGATCTTTGGGCTAAGTATTAAATATCATTAGAGTCTTTTTTTTTTTGCATGCAATACATCAAACTGGGTTAAGAAACAAATGAACAGAAAAGTTGTGGGCTTCAGGCATGCCTGGATCCAGGGGCTTAAAACTATGACATCAGGATTTAGTCTTTCTTCTCCGTTTCCTAACTGTGTTTTCCTTTGTGTTGACTTTTCAGGCTCAGGCTGCCCTTCCTGGAGAGACGGCAGAATGACTGCTTACAGCTTGAAATCACATCCTTACTGACAGAGTTTCTTTCCCTGGATGCTCTCAACAAAAGTCGTGGGATTGCATCTTGTTGGTATGAGCTGGGTTACTTGTGCATCAGTGAACCACTCTCTTGAGAAGGGGCGTGGAATATTCGGACAGCCCAGGCCTGGGTCATGTGCCCCCTCCAGAGCTGAGGTGTGGTCGGCAGCTCTCAAATCTCATGGACTAAGAAGTGGGGAGAGGTGACTTCCCATGCAAGTTGTTTTCTGTTGGTTCATTGAGATCTATTCTCCACCCTTTTCCTTCCTAATCTGTGCCTCAGGAGGCCAACCTGCACGGACTGCTTCTGTGGGTCCCTTATCCTCTGGCTCACAGTTGAATTTATCCAATAGAAGACATCGGAAGGAGGTCAGAGGGTTGGAGGAGGATGGAGTCAGGGAATTATTCCACACGTCCCTTCCCTTCCAGGTCACTGCAGGTTGGCTGCATACATCCACTGAGCCTTCCGGCAAGGGACCCTCTTCATACAGGTCTCTGTCTGGTTATGTTAAAGTCTCCCTTCTCTTGGCCCAGATATGGTAATGGCTCCCTACCCTCACTCCTTCTGTGTCCCTCAACCCTAGCCACACATCTGTAAATAACCTTTCCCAAACTCACCTCAGGTTAGCCTTTTGCTGGAACCCCATGGTTGCATTCACCAAGAGCAATTCAAGTTTCTATTAGCAAAAGAAAGGGAAATGGTAAGGAGCAGGCAAGAGCAATAAGATAGCAATGCCGGTTTGGTAGAGCTGTTGCAATACTGAAGACTAGAGATGACAGTGGCTTGGACAAGTGTCATAAGGGAGGAAGTTGTGAAAAATAGCATGATCCTGGCTCTGTTTTAAAGGCAAGGGTAACAAAATTTACTGATGAATCACATGTGAGTTATGAGCATTAGAGAGGAGTTGAGGGAGGAAGCAGTTGGAAGACAGATCTGGAGCCCAAGAGTGAGCTCAGATCAGGCAGTGATTCGGGAGGGAGGCATGGTGGGTAGTTGAAATCATGGGCTCAGAGGAGATGACCCTGTGGACTAGAACACAAAAAAGTGCAGGGGGCAGAATCCAGCACAACATCAGTCTTTCCATGGTGGACAGAGGAAGAGCTGCCATCTCATGTTCATCAACTAGGTTGTGAGCAACTGGAGAACACGAAGGGGACCTTCCACGTCTTTCCTCTTTACCGTCATGTCCAGCAAGGCTCTGGGCACACAGTGTGTCAGAAACACTTGTTTGATGAACTTTATGCAGTTTCACATTTCTAACCCTCCCTTGCTCCTCACTGTGAGGTTTGAGTTACAGGCAGAGAGGAAAAGAGAGGGAGAAACTGATCCCTTGGGACTCAGTCCATTGAAAGTCGTGGCAAGGTTGACAAGCATTTTGCTCTGCTGGAAAACTCAGTAGAAACTGTGAGATGATGCTACGGATCCTGAGCCCCTCATCTCTTGCCTTTCAGGAGAATTTCCAGACAGATGATTTCATTTCAGATTTTGTTGTTCTTATTTGAGCAGACTTAAAAGTCAATACTTTAAAAAGTCTTTATTAGGTTTGTGCTATGGAAGTAAGGGAAGTGGTAAAAGATCTCTTTCTCACACTCAAATGTTGCTGGTGGGAAAAAGGATACAACCATTTTTGGCGATTGTTTGCCACTTTATCAAGCTAAATGTACACCCACCCAGAAATTCCACTCCTAGATAGATTTCTCAAGAGAAATGTAAGCAAATGTATACGCACACACACACACACACACACATACATAAAAGGCTCATGCAAGAATGCTCTTAACATCTTTATTCATAATATCCCCAAACTGGAAATGTTCTATATGTCCATCAAAAGAAGAATGGGTAAACTATGGCATATTCAGAGGAATACTACACAGTCATGAAAAAGAACGAACTACTGATACACCTAACAACATAAATAATTCTCGAAAGAAATTGTTGAGCAAGAGATGTCAGACACCAGACAGCTGTAAATGTACGACTCCATTTATGTGAAGTTCAAGACAAGGCAAAACTAGTCTGTGTTGACAGGCATCAGAATAGTGGCTGCTTCTGACTGGTGAGGTTGATTGGAAAGGGGCACAGGGCACATTCAGGGGTTATGGAAATGTTCTTTCCATGTTGTACATTTGACACATATTTATTGGATGTTTGCTATTTGCCAGGCACTGTTCTAGGCACTGGGAATATAGCAGTGAACAGAACAGACCAAGGCCCTGCTCTTATACAGACCTACCTCGGTTCTTTTCATTGCCTGCATAGCATCAATGCTTTTAAATAGGAAAAAAGTGGCCTTTCTTTAAATATAGCCAATGACAAGTCTGAGGAACTTGCTTCTCACTCATTTTTTAGTTGCTGGTGGGAAGACAGCAAAATATACTGGAAAGAGCATGAGCTTTAGGGGGTCTGCTCCATAATTAACTGGTTGTGTGATCATCCAGCAAGTTCTTTAAACCCACTGGACCTTACTTTTCTCATCTGTTAAATGGCATTGATGATACCTGCTTTGCAGGGTTCTTTTATAAAGTGCCAGACACACTACAGATCTCAGTAAACATTAGTTGATTTATAATCAGTTTACAAGTAAATTTTATTCAGGGCAGCAATGTGCTGCCTCCCTTGCAG
>NC_060271.1:34736051-34738123 GCF_021613505.1 Equus quagga
TGCGAATGGACGGGATGGAGCCTCCCCTTTATCTGAGATGGAGAAGTTCTAGGCTGCTTTCCTAGGGGCTCCAGCCCTCCCTTACTGCCTGGACCTGCGTCTCTTGATTCCTGCAGGAATCACCGATCCCTCTGTGGGGTTTCTTCTTGTTTTCTTGGGACCTCTGTGAGGAAATGAGGATCCCTGGACCTTATGCCAGGTCTTCCAAGTCATAGCTCTTCCCTGAGAAGTGCTCATCACCTGCCAAGAGGAAAGAGCGAGCCCTGGATTGAGGCTCAGGAGGCCTGGGGCCGAGGCCTGCCCCCTGTACAAGCTGTCTTTGTTTTACCAAGTCAAGTAAGGGCAAGCTTTGCGCCCTGAGGGAGGAGATGTCGCTGGGGTTTCTGGTGAGGGAGCCAATATCATGGGTGGTTCTGCTGCGAGTAAAGCAGGAGACTCACTGCCAGAGGGGACACTGACCCTCTGTGCTACAGGGTTGGCGTGGGTGCAGCTGCCCTGGTTGAGTCTTTGGCTGTGGCCCTCCAGTGTGACCCCATGGGACTAACCCTTGTGCCGCTCCCCTCACCTGCCCAGCTTCTGGAAGGAGCACCACTTCGAGGCCATTGCCCTGGTGGAGAAGGCCCTGCAGGCTGCGGATGGCACCAGCGCCCCCAGCATGACCTCGGCCGCCCTCCGGTGGATGTACCACCACTCCCAGCTCCAGGTAACCCAGCTGTCTCTTTTAAGGATGCTTCTCCTCTTTTTTTCTTTTTTTTGCTTCTCCTCTTTTAGGGGAGCCAGAATTACCTTGAGGTGATTTCTAAATAGTTTCATGATTTCTAAATAGTTTCTTTCCTCTGAAATTTCTCCCTGTTCCAATTCTTTTGGCAGTCTTCCTGTTGTTCTCATTAGCTGTCTAGGTGCCAGGCTCTGTCATAAGGGCTTTACAGACACGGAATTAATCATTAATTAATTACTTAGGCCTGATGAAGTGTGACTGTCCTAGTTTTACTGATGAGGAAACGGGTTCACATAGCTGTGAAGGGAGTAGAAAATTTATCACGGATTTGACTGAAAACCCATGAATTTCTCTCCTCTGGTGGGAGTTGGGGTTTCCCTCTCTCTTTGGTGTCACCTGTCTTCCAGGCTAAGACTTTTCTCCAGCTTCAGCCTTGTTCAGTGACATACTGTCTGGCATTTACGTAGTAGGTTCTCAATAAATGGGAGCTAAGTGCTTTACATAATTTCTCATTCCCATAAACCAACTGAAAATAGAAAAGGAGACTGAGTCTCAGAGAGGTTAGATAACTAAGCTGGGTTTACACAGCGGCTGAGGGGCAGAACTGGGCTCTGCACTGAGGTCTGTCTGAGGATGAGCAGCGTGCCAGCAGGGGAAAGAAGACAGGGTTTGGAGACACACAGTTACAATTGTGGAATGCCCCTTAAATTCTCTGTAGAACTATGTAGGGCATAATTGAACAGCAGATCGCAGTTCTTGGCAGGGGCGAGGCTGGGAGGGGTAGTGTGTGACTGGAGTCACTGTTGCAGAAGTGTGTTGATGCCTAACCGTCCCCCTTGCAGGGTGCCCTCGGGGACGCGGTCATCCTGGGCATGTCCAGCATGCAGCAGTTGGCACAGAACTTGGCAGCGGCTGAGGAGGGGCCCCTGGAGCCAGCCATCGTGCAGGCCTTTGATGAAGCCTGGCACCTGGTTGCCCACGAATGTCCCAACTACTTCCGCTAGGCCCCCAAGGGCTCAAACCGCCAGGGGTTTCTTTCTTTCCTGTCCCCTCTTCTCTTCTCTCCCCCTGGCCAGTGTTTGCCTTAAGCTGATTCAGCCTGATCTTCCATGACTGTCTGGATCCACGCATTAATTTGTAGATTCCTGCCTTGCTCGGGTGGCCTTCTCACTGTGTAAGGCTGGGGCGGAGCCCTGCTCGGCAGTTCCTGTCTGAATAAAGCAGGCACTTGACCCGGCTGTAGCCCAGGCCCTGAGTCAGCACCACGGGCTTGTCTCCATGCTGCCTGGGGGCTTCCTGCCAAAGGAGCAGAACCGTGAGCTGGGGTCTTCAAAGGGCAGAGGCGCTGAGCGGG
>NC_060271.1:34738223-34746794 GCF_021613505.1 Equus quagga
TGGTGAAAAGGAGACCAACTTCCCCCCTCAACTTCTTGCTGACCTAGGAAACAAAAGCAGGGTGGGCTCGGTCACTGAGCAGTGGGTCTCAACTGGGGACAATTTTGCACCCCTCCGCAGGGAACATCTGGCAACATCTGCAGATATTTTTGGTTGTCACAGCTGGGAAGGGTACTACTGCGTGTATGGAGGTTAAAGGACAACCACAGCTTTAAGCCAGGCGTCGCCCTCCCTGATCCCGCGCGGCCTGGCCCCAGCCCCTCCTGTAAGCGCCAGCCTCACCTGGTGCAGGTTGTCTTTGTACTCGTCAGACGGGCTTCGACCCAAGGCCACCATCATCACTTTGTTTTTGCCAAAGAACATCCTACAGAGAAAAAGAGGGGTCCATGAATGGAGTGCCCTGCCTGGCCCTCCTTGCATTTAATGGGAACCAGCTCCAGTCCTCGGAGCCAGAGCCCAGGCCCAGCTGTTGTAGCAGGAGGCGTGGCCTCAGTCTCCTACTTCTTCCTCACATCCCTGCCCGCTCTCTGTCCCCAGCCCAGGGTCCCTTTCATTATTTCTCCTCCCCACAGACCTCAACATTCACAATATTTTGTCTAGCAGCCCCACTGTCACTGTTATGTGAGCCTGCCCCCCTGCCCGCCTCATCTGGATGTGCAGAAGAGGCACATTTAATGGTCTGAACCAGAGCTGACCCAGCAAGAGTTGACCAGAGTCACCCCCAGCACTGTCATAAATCCAGCCCAAGGATAGGTACTTGCCACACGGCTCGTGCAGCCTGTTCTCAAGTCATGTGTGCATCGCATAGCACATATAGTCATGTGCCACAACGACGGGGATATGTTTTGAGAAATGCGTCGTTAGGCGCATTGTGTTGTTGTGCCAACATCTTAGAGTGTACTTACACATACTTAGATGGTATAGCCTACTACACACCTGGGCTACATAGTACTAATCTTACGGGATCACCGTCACATCCGTAGTCTGTTGCTGACTGAAATGCTGTTATGCAGCGCATGACTGGACTGACATTCTAAAACTGAGATGTTCCTAAAAGGATCAGACCCCAGGGTCAAGGGAGCCTCTCCTGGAGGGATCACTGCTCAGACCTTCCCTGAGCAACTACCAAGTCCTATCCCCCAAGGAGCTCAGTGCAACACCAGCTTTAACAGTTAACAAGTGTCCGTCAGCGGGAGCGGCACTTTGTCCTTATCAAGGTACCAGGTACCCAAGGGTCAATACCTGCCCCATATTTGAGAGCAGCCTGGCCCCTTCCCATTCCAAAGGGCCCTCGTTCCACTGACTGCTCACCGGCTGTGCTTCCAGGCGTTCCGGATGTCCTTCAGTTTGCTGTTCCTCATGTTGGCCACAGAGAAGATGAAAAGGTACTTGTACGTGTCCACACATTTCCGAAGCTGCGGGACAATTCATGGGGCTCTGGAGTTCAAGGCGCAGGACGAGTTGGGCAATACTCTGGCCCCAGATGGGAAAGAATCTGCTCTAAATTCTACAACTGTGGAAGTCTGGAGCTGCAGGCCTCTACTGTGGCTGTCTCCCCCTCACCTCCACTACTGAAGCCAGGATCACTAGGGACCGGCTCCCCTGAGGCAAAGCGGGTGTGACCCCAAAGTGCAGGGCAAGCTGAGCCATGGGTCAAGATCCCAGTCCTTCCAAATTTCTGACTTATCTGTGGCCAACAGTGGAATCTGCCACCTCTCTTTGCCTTGTGTGTTAGTTGTTGACAACCTGGAAATACTCAGTTATACTAGGAAGGCTCCCGCTACACGGAAGCACAGAAAGCCATTATTTACTCATAAGGGGAGGCAGCTCATCGGCCCTGCTCTGCCCCCGTTGCTGGGTGCAGCCATGATAAGGTGGTCTCAAGAAAACAGAATCTTTGTGCAGGAGAAGATGCTGCTCCCACCCAGCCCGCAACCCGAAGCAGTGCAGACAGCGGGTTGGTGCATTTACCTGTAACTGGCAACTCCCCAGCTTTCTGACACTGGGCAGGCTCACTGAGCTCTGTGAGCTTCAGCTACCCACCTGCACAACAGCGATAACGTCACCTCCCATCTACCCCATGGGGATGCTGTGAGGATGGAGTGGAATGACACATGTGAAACGCTCAGCACAGAGCAGGACACAGAGTAAGAGCTCAATCAAAACTGGGACTCGCTGCTGTGGGAGGTTTTGCTGATGCTGCTGCTAGAGGAAAAAGGCCTGGATTGGCAGCTGGTGTTTTTTTAACAGTACGTTTCCCTGACAGGCAGCCCTACACCCACCTTCATAAACCAAACACAAGGTCTGGGAAAATAAAAAGAACAAGCTCTTACCTCTTCTATCAGGTTCTGCTTCAGTTCCAAACCTTTCTTGGCAGTTTTGGTTAAGGAAACTAATACAAAGAAGAAAAAGGAGAGAGGATGAGAGACAAACCTGGATGCCCTGGGGACTTTTTCTTCTCTCCTCAGGCAGCTCAGCTGGCCCGAGCCAGTCTGAGGAAAGGCGCCACTATTCTGGCATGCAAGGCTATTCCCAGGGTCCTCAGAGTGCCTACTCTCCAGTGTTCCTGAGCCTGGAGATCCCTTGATATATTTTCTGTTGCTTAGACAAACTAGGTGCTCCTTAGCATTCTTAGGCTAACCTAAAAACCCCTCCTGATGTGTGGGGACAGGACTCGTTCCTGCTTTTGGAGTGCTTTCAGTGGCACACCTAGCCTGCTGGCTGACTCAGTCCCTTTCTGCTCTTGGCCAAGGTGCACAGAGACCATCTCTGGCTGGCCTCTGCATGGAATGATGAGCCTGGGGACTGTATCTCCTCTGCCACACCTTGTTTTGCAGTTTGGACCCACAGGTGCAGCAGTGCCTCTCTGGGGGGAGACAAACACCTTTACTGGGGCCCAATTTGTCCTTTACCCAGAGGGGTTTGGCATTTGCCAAATCTGACCAGTACTCCCCCCTCAGAACCCAGTCATTCCACACTAAACACAGCATCAAATGCAAAGCCCTGGGTGCCCCTAGGAGGGGGCCACCTCTTATTCATCCTGATTGGCACTCACAGTGCCTCTTCACAAGGCACACATGCATTACACACAGAAAGGTAATCACACCAGTCAGGGGCATGTGCAGCACAGGAGGGAAAACAAAATACAGCTCTCCATCGCCCATCATTTCCACAGCTACAGGTGAGGACCAAGTCAGCATCGTGCTCTCTTGGATTACTGCTGGTCTCACTACTTCCATCCTTGCCCACTGCTCCTACCTTCCCCAGCCTATTCTCAACATGACAACTAGAGCTACTTTTACTTTTAAAAGTAAACTTAAACCACATCATTCCTCTGCTCAGGCTCTCTCATCCTGTTTCACCTGGGTGTGAAAATCAATTCCTTGCAAAGGCTTTTAAAGCCTGCCCACTCGGCCCAATTCTTCTCCCTTCTTTTTGCTCACCCTGCTCCAGCCACACTGGCTTCTTGTCCCACAACGTATCAAACATGCTCCTGTTTCAGGACCTCTGGCTCATGTGTTACCCTCATCAGAGAGACCTTCTCTGGCCACATTATATAAAATACTATCACCTCTTCCTTTCACTTTTTCTCCATGGGACTTATCATTATCCGACTTCATTTATTGGACTTTTCATATTTTGGGGGGATATATTTCCCATGACTAAAATATTAAGTTCAATGAGTGTTCTAGGCCTTCCTTGTTGTAACTGCTGCTTCCTCCAACGCCTAAAGTGTGTCAGGCCCCTAAATATTTGTTGAGTGAATGTGCTGGAGAGCCGAGGTGAGAGAGAAGCCACCACAGTAAAAGGTAATCAGGAATGCTTCCTTAGGAAGTGTCCTATGAACGAAATGACAACTGAGAAAGAGCCAGCTATGCGAAGATCAGAGCAGAAGCACGCCAGTCAGAAGGAACTGCAAGTAAAAACAGCCAGGGAACAAGCCTGTGCTGAAGGAAAGGCAAGGCGGCCAGGGTGGAGGGAGCCCAGAAAGCTGAAAAAAGGCTGAGGTCGGAGGGGTGGACCAGAACGAGATCGGGCGCAGCTTGGGCATTCAGAGGCTGTTTCCCGGCTCAGTTGGCTCTGGAAGAGCTGTGGATACCGGGCAAAGCAGTCTCCGCTCCCTTGACCCGACCAGCCTCCAGCCCCCTCCGGTGCTCCCGCCGCCCCGAAGCCCCCATCCCAGCTCGCAGCGAGCCCACGGAGCTCCTCGCGGAGGTCCCGGCGTCCCATTCCGTCCTCTCGAAGCCCCCACCGCAGCTGACAACCAGCCGGCGGCACTCCCCACCGGGTCCCAAAGTCCCCTTCGCCAACCTTTCTTGTCGCGCTTGGATTTGGGCATCGCTCTGCAGCCACGTGCGGCGGAAGCCGGGGCAGCCTGTTAGGACCCCGGCGGCGCGGGGGCCTCTGGGATGGCCCTCGGGGGCTGCCCTCGCGCGTGCCTGACTCAATCTGCGCTGCGGCCCGCCGCCTGCGCTCTTCCCCGGGTCTCCAGGGCGACTTCCCGCGCGTCCGGGGAACTCCGAGTCCTGAGCTCCTCACCCAGGGCCTCGCGTGCGGTCCCAACTCTACGCTTCTGCGGAGGCGGAGCCTGCGGCGCGGTGCACGCCGGGACGGCGGCGGGGGCGGGGGGGGGGGGGCTGGGCTTCCATCATGGCGGCGGCGGCAGCTTCCCGGTTGTGGCTGTGGGCTGCCCTGCTTGTCCCTGCAGCCGCGGTCTACGAAGACCAAGTGGGCAAATTTGATTGGTGCGTAGGTGTGGGGCCTCTTCGGGAAGTATGTGGCTGTTTTCCCAGTACCTGTCTTCTGTCTGCTCACGGCGGGGGGTTATCTTACGGCAGAACTGGCTCCAGAACTTGAGGGGCCCAGTGCAGAATAAAAATGTGGGATCCCTGGTTCAAAAATTAAGAGTTTTAAGATGGCGACAGCAGAGCATGCAACCAAGCTTTGGGGGGTCTTCTAAGCCGGTCCCTGTGTGACTGTACAGGTTGCAAGCTGGTGCAGGCGGCCCTGCCCTTCAGGCACGCTCCGGGGTCTGGTCAGAGGTCGCTGTTCCCGCCTCCCCCGTCGGGCCCAGTTTCCGTGACCATCAGGTTTCTGAGCCACTGTGTGTCAGAGGTGGACAGCCTTCAGTGAGCTCTCATCCCTCCTCGAATTGGCATCTCTTGGGCATGTGCACAGGACCTTGGGCTTTATGAAGTCCTAAATTGAGTCGTCTCCCCTCCCTTCCAACTCAGGGCCATCCACGACTCACATCATCCCGGAGGTGGCGTTCATTCATTCATTCATTCATTCACCCACTCTCTCACTTACCCAGCCCTTCCTTTAGGCCCTGGAATTGACTTGCTTTTGTTTGAATCTAAATTTTGCCACTTAAAGGTTTTGTAATCTTGGGAATTGACTTAGCCGCTTTGTGCCTGTTTCTTCATCTGTGAAATGGGTTTACAAATAGTTCACTACTGCCTACAGTAGTTGTAAGGATGAATGAGATAATTCCTTTAGATTACTTAGCACAACACCTGGCTCCTTGAGTGCAATCAGTAATCGTTATTATTATTACTAATCAGGGAACACTTTATTCTTCAGAGCCCAGCTGAGCTATCTTCTCCTCTCTTAAGTCTTTTGTGTCTCAGACAAATTGATTCCCATATTTGTTGAGTGCCTGTGGTGGGCCAGATATTCTAGATGTTGTGGATACAGAGATGGGAAGGAGCTCAGTCCAGTGGGGCAGAGGTATAAGAATGTGATATAAGACAACGTGACAAATGCAACGTAAGTCGCATTTTTAATGATGTGGGCAAATGATATAATATGTATATATTACACGTGTGCAAAACATATGGTATTCCAATTTAGCGGAATACTGGATATATGCAATTTACAAATGGAAAAATAAATAGAAGGAAATACACCAAAACATTAAAAAGTTTATGGTGGTGGTATTTTAGGCATTTTTGATTTCCTTTTTTTATACTTTTATATATTTTTCATGTTTTCTACACTGAGCAGGCATTACTTTTATAGTCCAGATAGAAAACAGAGGTATTTTCAAAGAGAGCATGAGATTTAGAGTGAGGTCTTAGTTTTGTGTTCTGGTTCTGACAGTAGTTGGTTGACCTCAATGGAACTTCATTTACTTCCCTGTAAGGTGAGAGTAATAATATTTGTTTTACATACTTCAGCGTGTTCAGTGGATACAGTGTGAAAGGATGTGAAAATGCAGGTAGAAACTGTCAAATGTCGTGTGAGCTTGTCTCTCTACCACTGGTTTAGTTTTTTCTTTTTTAGAAAAGTAGACCAAACAGTATCATGACGAGAGAAATTCAGTGTAAATGTCATGCGTGTTGAATTTGTTAGAGATTGAGGTATTTCTTAACTAAAAATAATGTGCAAGCACCTCCTGTGTACTTGATAGTATGCCATGCAAACCTGTTATGTTCCCTTTATGCTTAGATAAGACTGTTGAAAGTGATGGGATATATTCCAAGGAAGATACGAATAATGAGTCAAATAGATCCCAAACATGGTGTGAGCTAGAAAAGGCTGTAGAGAATAAGAGACCTGACCCAATCTATGGAGTTTTGTTGGGAAATTTGCATGATTTTTTCTCCAGAGGTCAGTGAAAATAGAAGGGAAATTTGTGTTGTATGCTCATCGAGAACAGGGTTTGTGGCTCTTCTCTCATGTGTAACATGAGTGTCCAGTCCCACGACTAATGAATGCAGAGAGGACTGTAATGTTCTCGTAGGATTTAGCCCATGTGGTCTTTTGGGTGTCACTTAAGCCAAACATGTGCTTGTAGTTAGAAGGAAGAGTGTTGCGTTTCTCATCTATTGGGGTGTACTCTCTCTTCTTGTTCCCTTTGCTTCTGACTACGTTGCATAGAAATCTTGCTTTTGGTCAGATTTGTTTGTTAACAAACATTTCTCATACAATGGTGATAACCTCATGTATTTGTGCAGTTGCCTTTTTCCAAAGCATTGTGTGCAGTGATGGTTGGGGCCTCTTTTTTTTTTAAGATTGGCACCTGAGCTAACAACTGTTGCCAATCTTTTTTTTTTTTTTTTTCCTGCTTTATATCCCCAAATCCCCCCGTACATAGTTGTATATCTTAGTTGCAAGTCCTTCTAGTTGTGGCACGTGGGACGCCACCTCAGCGTGGCCTAACGTTCGGTGCCATGTCCGTGCCCAGGATCCGAACCAGCGAAACCCTAGGCCGCTGCAGCGGAGTGTGCGAACTTAACCACTCGGCCATGCGGCCAGCCCCTGGGCCTCTTACATTTATTTCCCTGTTCTCTTTTCCTCAGGAGACAGCAGTATGTTGGGAAGCTCAAGTTTGCCTCCTTGGAGTTTTCTCCTGGATCCAAGAAGTTGGTTGTGGCCACAGAGAAGAATGTGATTGCAGCATTAAATTCTCGGACTGGAGAGATCTGTGAGTGAACTGTGTAGACGTTAGTTTGGGCTAGAATGGCTGACCATGGTGGAGCCAGAAGGCGTGTGGCTTGTGACGGCTCCTAGCTGATTCCCAGATTAGGGACAAGTCGGCCAAAAGATGGATCACTTACTGGATTTTGATACCTTTAATGTTTTTTTCTGTCTTGTCATCTTTGAATATTGAAGATACTCCTATAACTGGCTGTTGTAGTTCATTCCCTCAGTCCAGGTCCTGAGTATTCTTAAATAAGATACTGCTGCAAAAACACATTAACCTATTTTGCAGTTAAGATTTGGATATGCTCCTTAAATTGCTTATACTGCTTTTATGGATGTTTTCAGGCACTAAAGTCATGGAAATATAATTTACAATCACTATTTTTTCATCACTATTTTTTTAATTTTGTACATCATATGGATTTTGTTAATCTTGTTATTGTCCATTTGTACGTTTGATGGTAGTGGGTGGCAGGAAGCGCCGGGACCTCAGACTGGTGCAGTAGTGGCTCCTCTCAACCCCGCCTCCCCTCATTACTCAGTGAGTGGGAGTGGGTCATTGCCAGTTAGCTGTAATCCTTTCCTCCCTTGAAATAAAGTTGGACGCTGCTATGCAAATGCAGACCCCTTCAGTTCTCCCCTACTCGTCATCTTGGGTACCTCTCTCCGGTTCATAGTAACATCTGACTCTCACGTCTCTCAGTGTGGCGCCATGTTGACAAGGGCACGGCAGAGGGGGCTGTGGACGCCATGCTGCTCTACGGACAGGGTAAGTGGAGTCTGGCTCTGTCTCTATTGTGATGTTTGCTCTGTCTCCCTGTGTCTTGGTTCCTTCCTTTTTACAGGGTCTGGTAGGGAAAGGAGAAGGGGTGTTCCCAACAGGAAGGGACGGGTATGCAGATAGCTTCTCTTTGCACTCATGCATCAGAGGTGAGGCACTGCTCCCAGGCCCTAGGAGGCTCAGCTGATGAGTTTGGGAGATGCCTCCACCGTGGTCTTTTCTCTTCTAGACGCAATCACTGTGTCCAACGGAGGCCGGATCATGCGTTCCTGGGAGACTAACATCGGGGGCCTGAACTGGGAGATTACCTTGGACAGTGGCAGGTAGAGGGGAAGAAGCTGTATTTCATCTTGGCTTGGTTC
>NC_060271.1:34749794-34862636 GCF_021613505.1 Equus quagga
AGGCTTTGGTGGAACACAGATCTGCATGGACAGCAACTCCAGGCCTTTTGGCTTTTCCCTCAAGGATGCCTACAGAGCCAAAGAGCACCAGATTCTCAGCTTTTGCTGTTCTTGAGGTTATGGAACACGTGCATTTACTCAGCCAGCACTTATTTTGCACCTGTTAGATGCAGAGCTCTCTGTGAGGGGCAGCATTTATTCTTTACTTGAATGCTTGTCCTAATCTTACATGAATTGAGACCTTTGCAGTGTTCTAGGTATAACAACATAATATGGAACTTCCAGGGTTTTAATTTTATGTTTAGAGAACAGCTTGAGCTACTGTTCCATCTTTACTAAAGTTGTTTAAATTGTAGGATTGTTAGCATTATCTTACTCGTAATTCATTTGGTAAATGCTTGGTGAGCCCCCAGGCAGTGGGAACACACATGTGGACGTGAGAGAGTTTCTGTCATCCCGGAACTCATTGTCAGTTGGGGGAGGCAGACATGTAGACCAGTCACGACAGTACTGTCTGATGGGTGCCATGGTAGAGGGTTGGCCTGGTTGCTGTGAAGTCCTAGGGGAAGGGAGGAACAATCCTTAGGAGATTCAGGGCGTTTTAGGGAAGCAGTGTAGCCGAGTGGTTGAATGTGTAGTCTCTCAAGTCAGCTAACTAGAGGCAGAGCCGCGGTTAGGATCCAGATGTGTTTGACCTAAAGCCTGTATTTCGTATCTACCAAGCTATAGTGGTGGCAGTGGTCTGGATTGTCTCCTCTAGCCTGAGGCTTTGGGACTGCTGGGCAGTGCTCACTCTGTATGTGTGCTCAGTTTCCAGGCACTCGGGCTGGTGGGTCTGCAGGAGTCAGTGAGGTACATTGCGGTCCTGAAGAAGACCACTCTTGCCCTCCATCACCTCTCCAGTGGGCATCTCAAGTGGGTGGAACATCTCCCAGAAAGGTGAGGCTGCCTTCCCACCAGGTGCCAGCTACCTGGTCCCCCTCTATAAGCCCCTCTTTCTCCTTGAAGGTGGAAGCATTTCCTTTGATTCAGGCTTACCTTATGTTGGCATTATGGGTAGTGTGTTGTGCTCATTAGATCTAGGCCTGAACTCAAAGGCCGTGGTTCCCCTTGGAGTTTCCTTCGCAGTGAGGAGAAAACTCCAGCTGGGCACTGGAGCCAGTGAAGCCGGGGGAGTGGCTCCCCGCTTGTGGTCATAGCACTTTGGACCTTTTGACTTCTAGTTCACGTCAGACTGAGCCTTTCATTCATAGTAAGGTTAGAACAACTCAAGAAGAGCCTGAGGTGGGAGCTGCGTGAGGTTTGCAATGGTTTCTGGAGCTCCTACTGGTGGGAAGCATTGAAGCAGAGGACAGGAGGGAGGGAGGAAAGGAAAGGATCTGCTTAGACCACGTGTGGCCATTTTCAGAGTTTAAAGCAGGGACCCCAAACTCAAACTCCTATCTGGCCAAGTGCACAGCATCCAGGAGCAAAGCAGGCCCCATGGGCCTTCTTGGGAACTGCAGTGTGCCTGGCGTACCTCGAGGGGGCGGCCTTACTCAGCTGATTGGCTCATTAGTGCCCTATGAGAATGTAGGTAGGCCTGGTGTTGCCACATCCTACTTTTTAAGAAAAGCTAGAAATCTGATTTTTACATGTAAAATCTCGGTTCCAAATGTTGACAGGTAATTCAAACTTAAAAAAGCAAGTAAACTGAGAGCTAAACAAACCCTGTTTAGGGACTGCTAGTTTGTGACATCTGGCAGCCTGGTTTTGGAGGACCCCTGAGGATAGTCCTGTCCTATGGCTAAAGCTGTTGCTCTCTGCTTTTCTTCTCTCTCTCAGTGACAGCATCCATTACCAGATGGTGTATTCCTATGGCTCTGGGGTGGTGTGGGCCCTCGGAGTTGTTCCCTTCAGCCATGTGAACATTGTCAAGTTTAATGTGGAAGATGGAGAGATTGTTCAGCAGGTATGGTCAGGCATTTGCCTCGAGGAGCCTTGTGAGTCGAGGAGGGGAACAGAGAGAGCTCTTCTTTGCACTGAGGACCAGGGAATTCGACTGGGCAGGTGCAAAAGCCATTTATGGCCCCTGATTCTGGTCACTTGGAGGCTGTCTTCTCATCCAGCATTTATTTAAAGCCCTCACATTTGCACATGGTGCTCTCTTGAGGTGGCTAAGAAAATTGCATAGATCTCTTCATTGCCTGCAAGGATCTTGCAAGATAATACTGTAAAACAATGATAAGAAAGCACACATGACAAATACAGTAGAGAAATGTCTATCTGAAGTGTCACCTATTAAAAATGATCTGGTATATTTCTCCAGTAACCAGAAAGGAAATTGTGATTTCTCTCTAGTTTTGGAGTGCTCGGGAGGCTGGGGTGCGGGAAGAACTCCTTTGGAACCAGCTGTGAAGAACCTTTGTGCTCAGGCCCCCAGTGGGACCTGGCGGTGACGTGGCTGCTGAGCTGAGAGGAAGTGTAGAAACCCTCACGGGCCTCCTGTTAAGCTGTCTTTCCCATAGGTCAGGGTTTCGACTCCCTGGCTGCGAAGTCTCACCGGAGCGTGTGGTGTGGTGGACGAGGCTGTCCTGGTGTGCCCTGACCCGAGCTCACGCTCCCTCCACACCTTGGCCCTGGAGACGGAGTGGGAGTTGAGGCAGATCCCCCTGCAGGTGAGGCTCCTGCTGGTTCCCCGGCCCTGAGGCAGGCCCTTGCTGCTCAGAGCAGTCTTTCTCCCAGTGTCACTGTTTCCTTCCTGAGACTTGGTAGTAGTTGGGCGGTCAGGCCTCTGGCTGAACTAGTGTAAGGGGAAGTGGGCCGCTCTCCTCTTTGGAGAACCTGAATGGGAGCTTCTGGAGCCACATGCCATGGCCTAGTTACTTTCACTGGCAAAGTAGGGCAGAGGATGCAAGCCTGGGATGGATCAGTGACTCCTTGGCTTCTAGCCCTAATCCTCTTCCTCCTTGCCTCCCAGTCTCTTGACTTAGAATTTGCAAGTGGATTCCAACCTCGGGTCCTGCCCACACAGCCCAACCCTGTGGATCCTTCTCGGGCCCAGTTCTTCCTGCAGTTGTCCCCAAGCCACTATGCTCTGCTGTACTACCATCACGGGGAGCTGAGTCTGCTCAAAAACTTCCCGCAGGTAACTGCAGGCAGCATGGTTTGCTAGGATTCAGGAGGATCTAGCCAAGACATGGAGCTAGAAGTCCCTTCCTTTGAAGCTGGAGATGTTTGCTCAAGACAGAAGACATCTTTCCATGAGTGATTGGAGAGGGGTTAGCCTTTGAGCAGAAATGGGATACTTCTTCTGAGAGCTACAAAGGATCTTTAGATTAAGGCTAGAGCCTTCCTCTGAGTCCACAGGGAAGTGGGGATATTAATTACAGCTTCCCTATAGGTACTAAGAACAGTGTGGGATTTAGGATTGACCTGTGCCTGTGTTGGAGGTAGGGGAGAGGCCTGTTTTTAGCTGTGGATACAACCGGGGCCTCCCTCTGCTCTCAGATGCCCTGGCCTGTATGCTCCGAAGTTGGGAGCACTTTCAACTCCAAGGCCTGTAGAGGTGACCCTCTGCAAGGCTGCTGGCGAGTACAGGCCCCGTTTAGGAACTGATGCCCTGCTTTTCCCCCAGACTGCGCTAGTGAGTTTTGCCACCACCGGGGAGAAGACGGTGGCTGCAGTCATGACCTGTCGGAATGAAGCGGTGAGTGTTGAGAACGATTGGCACTTGGGGTTTTCTTCCTTTCTCTCTGCCGGGAGCCCTGAGAACCAAAAGTGTGGGCATATTCGCCTGGTCAGTTGAACTCAGAGGGCAGGAGGCTGTTGAGAAATAAGTTCTCACTGCATTTATAGAGCTTTCTGCACACCCCTCTGTCCTGGGAATGGGACCTTCATGTGACAGCCTCGCTTTTGTCTGGGCCTGTTAAGGTTTGCAGAGGCTTTGTGGGCAGGAGCAAGGAATGAGCTTTGCTTCTTCCGAGTGCTGAGAAGATGTGAAAGTGGAAGCTTCACTTTGGTGAGTGACAAGTGACCCTTTGGCTGAACTGCCTGTTTCTGTCCTTCTCTTTCCCCTAGCAGAAACCTGGCAGCTCTGAAGATGGGTCAGTGGGGAGCTTTTCGGAGAAGCCAAGTCCACAGGTAGAGTGTGGCATTGGGTACTGTGCCAGACCTGGAGGGGCAGGAGGCCACCTAAGAAAGCTGGGGAGCAGCGTAGGCTGTGAGCAGGCCCCCTGAGTTCCCAGGCTTGGGAGGGGTTCCTCAGTCCTGTGACTTCAATCGTGTGTCTTGATTGTTTTCGGTTGGGAGATTGGGAAGCAGAATCCGTAGAATCTGTTCTGAGCCACTTTCTCCTCCAGGCCTCAGTTTCCCCCTTTCCTGTGGGGTCCCGGCAGGTAGAGCTGAATGGTAATCTGAAGCCGGGGGTGGGGCCCTTATGAGCTTCTCCCGAGGGCTTTGTGGTCGCCCTGCCTCCGGTCTCGCCCTCTCTGGGAGGGCTCTGCTGCCCTGCGCTGGCTCCTCTGAGCAGTGTGGGGCTTGTGATTCCACCTGCTTCCTCAGGCACCTTCTTTCTGCATCAGGAGTCACCTTTCTTTTCTCTTTGATTCTTCTTTGCATATGTTTCCTCTCCTGGCCTGGCTCCTTCTCTAGGGTCTCTGCCCCCTAGCTCTTGGACTTCCTTGGCTACTGTGCTCTGGGGGATCCCTCCAGTTGACCCATGCTTTCTGAACCCCCAGGACTCGCTGGTTTGCTTCAACCAGACCTACACCATTAACCTTTACTTAGTGGAGACGGGTCGGCGGCTGCTCGACACTACGATCACCTTCAGCCTGGAACAGAAGGGCACGCGGCCCGAGCGGGTGAGTCGGAGCCTTTGTCTTCAGGTTCTGCCCTCTGGGCTTCTCACTGTGGGGCTCCCTTTCCTCAGGCCAGGTCACAGCCATGGGTTCTGGAATCGGGTTCTCTGGACATGGGCCCTGGTTCCTCCTGAGCCACTAACTTGTCATAAATCCCTGTAACTAACAGTAAGAGCAGGTCGTATTTCTGCCAAGTGCTCACTGTGCCAGGCAGCATGCTGTGTTTTATGCTCTAATTGGCTGAACCCTCTCAACAGTCTCGTGAAGTACTTATTACTGCCCTGGTTTTACAAATGAGGAAACTGTGCCTCGTGAGATTCAGGGCCCTGTCTAGTCACAGAGCTAGTGAGAGGTCGTTAACCCCATCCTGCACTCTTCATCGCAGCCTGATTTTACCTCTGTGCCCATTTGGTTGTGTTCCTCAGCCTCTCTGGGCTTTGGCTTTTTCATCTCTAAGCTGTGAATCTAATGCTGGCTTCCTGTTTGCTTTGTGGGGTGTAATTGGAGCATGATGAGCGACATGGTACCCGAGAAGTGCTCAGGCTCCCCCATGGAGAGATCTGAGCTGGGCTGTGGCTCACACCTCTAGCTCACATTGTTGTGTTGGCTTCTGTGAATGCGTGCTTTCATGTTGGAGTCCAGGTAATGGCTGTGTTGTTTACACGTCAAATAGTGCCGTGACCTGGACCTCTAACAACTCCTGATGCCATGAATCTCAGGGTCGGGTGCTCTGGGAGGCGTATGGACTCTCACTGACTGCAGTGGTCTTGACCGTTTGGCTTGTAGCTGTACGTCCAGGTGTTCTTGAAGAAGGATGACTCAGTGGGCTACCGGGCCTTGGTCCAGACAGAGGACCATCTGCTACTTTTCCTGCAGCAGCTGGGTGAGCAGACCTCATTCAATCCATTTTTTTTTAGGCCTGTCTATGAGTTCCGATCAGGCTATATTTTTTGGGCTGTGGATAGGCTTCTGGAAACATTCAAGTATACCCTGAGTGTTTTTTCCAGAGCCGTATGCCACTGGGTCTTGAGTAATTTCTTAGCATTCTAGGGTGAGGTATAGAACTTTCCTCACTTGGCCTATTGAATCCAGCCCTTTGCTCTGCCATTTCTCTTTTTACACAAGAGTAATGGAGATCCCTGAGCCACCCAGAAGAGTCCCTCCAGAAGATGGGGGAGGCAGGCCTAGCTTTTGTAACCATGGTTTCTGTAGCAGGGAAGGTGGTGTTGTGGAGCCGTGAGGAGTCATTGGCAGAGGTGGTGTGCCTCGAGATGGTGGATCTCCCCCTGACAGGGGCACAGGCTGAGCTGGAAGGAGAATTTGGCAAGAAGGCAGGTAGGAACCCAAGACGCTGGGACAGCAGACTTGCTGGAGGGGGTGCTCTGGGAGTGGGTTTGTTAGTTGGACCCCAACAGATGCTGTCTCAGGGCCCCCCTGACTTCCTGGGTGCAGCCATTTTGCCAGTCTGTTCTGAACTAGCTGTGCGACCAGTTTCCAGTGCATTTGTGCCCATATGGTTTATGTAACCATTCTCTTCTCTGAAAGGAGTGACCTGTGACTCCCTCAAGGGAAAGAGCACAAGGAAGAAGAACGTGCACTTAGTGTAGTAAGAGCTGCCGTTGCCTGAGTACCTAAAATTTGTCAGGCACTGTATACCCATTGTGCCCAAAGCAACAGCCACAGCTTTCGAACAGACATGACTGGGCTGG
Organism: Equus quagga; assembly: GCF_021613505.1. Classification (NCBI taxonomy): domain Eukaryota; kingdom Metazoa; phylum Chordata; class Mammalia; order Perissodactyla; family Equidae; genus Equus; species Equus quagga. The sequence continues at coordinate 34,756,342 of NC_060271.1, forward strand.
TGTGGGTGTTGTGGTGAGAGCCCAGTGCCCTCTGAAGTGGGCCTCAGTCCCAACACCCGGGATGAACTTGGCTCCCTCTGTTCTGATTCAGTCCTGCCTCTCACCTCTCTGTCTTCTGTCCATTCACCTAGCTATCCAACAGGTATTTACTGAGGGCCTGTTCTGGGCCAGGCACCCTGCTAGGCATTGCAAATTTTCTTAAGCTGAGGATTAATTTGACTTTACTATTTATTTCTGCTGCCTGGATCCAGCGATTCAAGGTAAAATCTGCTTGCTGCTGCCTTGTTGCTTGTTGCCTGCCCGAACGCCTAGCTTTTGGTTAATTAGTTGTTTTTCCTGACTTGCATCAACGAGGTATATACCACGTGTGTGGACTGCTGTGCCTGTGACTTGTCCTGTTTGCTTCTCACTTCTCTTCCTTGAGCTGAGGTTGATGGAAACTAGGATAAGCAAAGGCACTACTCCTCTTCAGTGAGCGCCTGCCACTTACCCTGCACTGCGCGAAATCCTGTATGTACATCATGTGGTCTAATCTTTGCAACAGCCCTGCGGGTTACATGCCATTTTACAGATGAGGAACCAGAGGCCAGAAGGTTAAGTACATTTCCCAAGGTCACCCAGCTAGTAAATAGTGGAGCTGGGATTTTAATCTAGGTCTGCCAGACTCCAGAGGCCATGGTCTTTACTGTGCTACCTTGTTTCGGTGACCACATCTACTCTATGGAGATTTGAGGGTGGTGGCCTCATTGATGTAGTCAGGGGTAGAGTGAATGAGATCGCCCTGGGAATTGGCTGCAAGTAGGTCTCTTGAATGCAGGTTAAACAGGTGACAAAGTGGAAATGACGCAGTGGGAGGTGGAAGTACCTGTTCATGATACACGTGTATCTGCACCCCTGCACCCCCACACCTCTCCCACTTGTGGTCTTGTCATGGCACCCAGAAGCCTTCCTCTGGCCATTCTGGATGTGGGGCTGTGGTGGAGACATGCACAGCGTGGCTGTACCCTGCATGGCTGCTCCCTGACCCCTTAGTCTCCTGTTCCAAGATTCCAGGCAGGTGAAGTCCTAAGAGCCAGGTGAGTAGGTTCTGGAAGTTCCTGCATGGCTGCACCTGAGTGTGAGACTTGGCCTCAGATACAGGACTGCCCCTTGGGCTTGTAGCCTCGGGTGTGGATGACTTGAGAGGGAGAGCTCCCTCATTAGGAAAAGCAAATACTTTCTTGCTGGAAACACCTAGTCTGATGAGGTGTGAGCCTCAGTTGCATTACCTTTTCCTTGACACCAGACGGCTTGCTGGGGATGTTCCTGAAGCGCCTCTCCTCCCAGCTCATCCTGCTACAGGCGTGGACGTCCCACCTCTGGAAAATGTTTTATGATGCTCGGAAGCCCCGAAGTCAGGTTAAGAATGAGATCAACATTGACACCCTGGCCAGGGATGAATTCAACCTCCAGAAGATGATGGTGATGGTAACAGCCTCAGGCAAGGTGAGAGGGGTTGAAGCCCCAGGTCCCAAACCTTCTGAGGTTCCAGGAGTGGAACACAAAGAACCTTTGGTAGGGATTGCGCTGGCTCTAATTTTCAGGGATGGAATCAGTTCTTTGGTTTGTCTTTCTAGTAGTGAGCCAATTACTTGTTTATCTTGCAGCTTTTTGGCATTGAGAGCAGCTCTGGCACCATCCTGTGGAAACAGTATCTGCCCAACGTCAAGCCAGACTCCTCCTTTAAACTGATGGTCCAGAGGACTACGGCCCATTTCCCGCACCCCCCGCAGTGTACCCTCCTGGTAAAGGACAAGGTGAGGCCGGCCACCTCTGATATGAGCCAAAGTGGGTGTGGCTTTTTGGTGTTTTGTAACTTAAAGTTTATCCTAGGCCTTTGGAATTCTGTGAGTTAAAGTCAGTTGTTCAGGGTTAGAGCTGTTTCTTCCTGGCTTTTGGCTGAGTGGAGGACCCATCCGAGACTGATGTGGAATTGATTGTAAAGTGGTGTGACGTCACCAGAGCCACAGTGAGCCAGCTCTGCTTCTTCCCAAACACAAGCGGCTGCTCGGAGCTGGATGACTGTTTTCTCTAGCTGAGGGAGGGCAGAACACAAAGCTCTTTATAGCTCTGCCCCCAGAATCAGACAGCTTTTTGTGGGTTCCTTCTCGTGTCAGTGGAGAGGGGGCTTGGTAGACATTCTGCAGGCATGTGCCCTGGGGTTGCTGAATTCTCAGTTGACCTTTTGCTTTGTTCTCGGCACATCCAGTTCTCGGGTAGCTTTGGAGCTAGCGGCAGTTTGACGTTTATCCTTTTGACGCATTACCCTTGGGGACCACTCACCTTCAGCCAAGGTTTTATTTTCCACACAGAGGGCAAAGACTAGGGAACTCATCGTTGAGCTTTCCAGATTTGCCCTTAGGATTTGCATCCTTTTCGTGTTGGGGGAGTCTGACAGTTTGCCCATTTCAGGAGACGGGAATGAGTTCCCTCTATGTCTTCAATCCCATTTTTGGGAAGTGGAGTCAGGTGGCTCCCCCAGTGCTGAAGCGCCCCATCTTGCAGTCGTTGCTTCTCCCCATCATGGATCAAGACTATGCCAAGGTGCTGCTGTTGATAGATGATGAGTACAAGGTACGACATCCTCAGAGTGGCTGCAGAACATCCAGGTGGAGTCGAGTGGGGGGAGGAGTGGTCAGACAGCAGCTAGTGGACCAGAGATGGAGCTGTCTGCAGGCAGGACACGTTTGGGCTTCAAGGGCATCTCTAAGCAACTTGAGTGCTCTTTCTGCATTTGTGAAAACTCAGGGCCTAAACAGGACTAAATTTAAACCCTAATTGAGTTCAGTAGACTTTAATTCATTTAAGATTTGCTGTTTTATTCTTAAGGCTCTCTTTGATGGGAAACAATAATGGGTCTTGAGAAACTGTGCTCACAGATTCCTTTTCCGTAAACCCTTTTCTTGGGCTCTTGGTTCTCAAGGTCACAGCTTTCCCAGCCACTCGAAATGTATTACGACAGCTACATGAGCTCGCCCCTTCCATCTTCTTCTATTTGGTGGATGCAGAACAGGGACGGCTATGTGGTTATCGACTTCGAAAGGTAGGCAAGGGGCATCCTGGCAGGACCCTTTGTAGGAGGGATGTGGGTGTTCTGGTTATTTGGCCAGAAAGTGAATTATACTATTTCTTCTGTTGTAAATTTGGATCAGCATAATTCTAGCGTCTGATTCAAAGTCAGTCATTTTCATATTTATTGAGCAGCTACTACGTGGCAGGCATAGTTCTAGGTGCTATGAGAAGAGCAGTGCACCATAGACTTTGTCTCTGCCTCGTGGAGCTCTCATTCCACATTCCTTTTCTATAGCAGAGAGATGGGACGTTCTTCTCCATTCTTCGGAAGTTGGGAGGTGGGAATGGTGATTGACTGAAAGTACTTTCTATGTGAAGATGATGTTATTGACCTACACTTGATAGAATGTGTGCTTTGAATTTTTTTTTTTTTTGAGGAAGATTAGCCCTGAGCTAACATCTGCTGCCAATCCTCCTCTTTTTGCTGAGGAAGACTGGCACTGAGCTAACCCATCTTCCTCCATTTTATATGTGGGATGCCTACCACAGCATGGCTTGCCAAGCGGTTCCATGTCCGCACCCAGGATCCGAACCGGCGAATCCTGGGCCGCTGAAGCGGAATGTGCGAACCTAACTGCTGAGCCAACAGGCCGGCCCCCGTGCTTTGAATTTTATTTCTAGAACTAGGATCGATTTACTGTGACCCTGACATACTTGAGTCCAACTCTTGCAAACAGTGATACACACTGGTTCTGAGGTTCTCAAGGGGCTGGCCTTGGCCTCATCAGCAGGGCTGTGTAGAGGAGTAATTGGTGGTGTGTACTCCGCAGAGGGCTCTCCCGTCCTCTCTGTAAGGCCTTGGAGAGGCGCTATAGTGTAGAGGTTAAGCGCTTGGACCCAGCTGCCTGGCTGGGAAGCCTAGCTTTATCACTTACTAACTTTGTGTCCTTGGGCATCTGACTTCTCTGGTCCTCGATTTTCTTGTCTGTAAAATAAGATGATGGTAGTACCTACCTCGAGGGTTGTTGTGAGCATTCAGAGAGTTGATACATGTAAATCACATAAAGCAATGCCAGACACGTGGTAAATGCCATCTAGTTTTTAGCTGTTATTGATGTAAAAATGCAGTGCCCTTTCCTGACATTTTGTAACAGCTAACCTTTAGCGTAAACAGTATAGGAAGTAGCCTACCCAGAAAACACATTCTTTACCCTGTGGATGAAAAAAATTGACCTTCCAATTTGATTAAAAAGGGACCTTGAAAGAGACAATTCTTTGTGGATAGAGGGGAGCAAACTGGAGTGTGGGTGTCATGAATCAGTGGAATCCTGAAGATGTCACTGGAGTAAACAACGGCCAAGGACAGACAAAGGAGGCAAAGCTTACATGAGATAAGCCCCGTGTGTGGTCTTAGTCTTTGACCTCCGAGTGAATTTACTGGTGACTTGATTCTCTGGGGATGTCTTAGTGAATTCTAGCGTTTCTCAGGAGCCCATGGCATTGAAGCCTTCTTTGTTCTTAATAAAAATTTTTATTATTTCAAAAAATTTAAATAAGTAATGAATGGATACATTCTCATTATAAAAGATTAAATTGATACAGAAGCACACAAGCAAAATGTGAATGGACTCTTTCACAGAGGACCCCGTAGCAGCCCATGCCCAGCTGCTGCCCCAGAGGTAACTCCTGTCAGTACTTCTCTGTGCATCTTCCCGCGATCCTTTCTGTGTATTTGCAGTACTGGATAAATAGCTGCACGGACCACGTATATATGTGGTTCATATATATTCTTTCTTACTGAAATGGAATTGACTATATTTGTTAATATGAAATTTGTTTTTTTATTTAGTGTGTTTTCCAGTTCATTATTTTGTTAAACCCATTTTTTATTAAAGTATAGGTTGAGAAAATTGCAAAATCAGAGGTTACGGCTCAGTGACCCTTCACAAAAGGAGCACACTTGTGTACACAGCAGTCAGATCAGGAAACAGAGTGGTACCCGTACCCCAGGAGGCCCTTGTGCCCCTTTCCAGTCACTACCCCCCACAGGGATCTGGGTAATTCCACAGTATGGATGTATAAAAATGTATTTAACCATTCAGGTTTGTTTATTGGTTTTTTATGACTCTAAAGAACATTTCCTGTAATGTTTTGAGGTTCTTGCCGGCTTAGTAATGCACTGCTGGCCCAATACACAGGAGTCTTAGATTTGAGTAATAAGTGGTAAGTTTTCCTTGGCAATGATGGGATGCTGCTGAATATTTCTCTCCTTTCTTATTGGCTTTAGTATCTTTCTTAATCAAACAGAGAGTTCCAAAACTTCTTCACAGACTAGATCTTTTTTTTGTTTTGGGTGCTATTTTATTTTAGTTATTTATTTATTTTTTTGAGGAAGGTTAGCCCTGAGCTAAAATCTGCCACCAATCCTCCTCTTTTTGCTGAGGAAGGCTGTCCCTGAGCTAACATCCGCGCCCATCTTCCTCTACGATATATGTGGGAGGCCTGTCACAGCATGGCTGGACAAGTGGTGCGTAGGTCTGCACCCGGAATTTGAACCGGTGAACCCCGGGCCGCTGAAGTGGAATGTGCAAGCTTAACTGCTGCGCCACCGGGTCGGCCCCCAGACTAGATCTTTATTGCTGTTTTCATAGGAGCTCTGATCTCTGTTTCTTGGAGCACAAAGGCCCCAAATAATGGACTGTAGGACATGTCTATCTACAGCTGTCTCAGGTCTAAGTGTAGCTTCCTGATGATAACTTCTGGCTCTTTTTACCCCTCCCCAGGATCTCACCACTGAACTGAGCTGGGAGCTGACCGTCCCCCCGGAAGTGCAGCGCATCGTGCAGGTGGAGGGGAAGCGCAGCAGTGAGCACGTTCACTCGCAGGGCCGCGTGATGGGAGACCGCAGCGTGCTCTACAAGGTGCGGCTCGGCAGTCTGGCCTAGGGCGGGAGCGCAAGTGTCTGATCCCAGCTCTGAGATTTCGTAGATACACGACTTTGAGCAAGTCACTTAATCCCTTTGAGCCTTAATTTATTGGCTATGAAATAGGCATAATATGCCCTCCTGGGTTTGTTGTGTGGATCATATGAGAGAGTCATAGTGCCTGGCATGTGGCCCCTACCCAATAGATGGAAGCTGTTATTATTAGTAGTAGTTGTAGTACTCATAGAACTTTCTGGGGTTAAACCTTAGTTAATCCATCAGAAACTATATCTCTGTGATCCATCACTCTGGTTAGTGGTAAAGGGAGGGAGCTGGAGAGGTGGACAGCAAAACTTTGCTGTGAGAGAACGTAATCACTGTCGTAGGGCACGTTAAGTGCACCCTCCGGCAGGGCAGAGACTGAGTTGGAGGAAGAGTGTAATAGCACAGGGTAACACGACCGAGGAACTCACGGGGACACTGCCTCACCAAGCACGAGGCAGCGCCGTGGAGCACACGTCTCCAGCTGCACTGTCCATGTTCAGACTTGGCTCTGCCGCAGGCTGGCTGTCCATCGTGGGTGATTTGTTTAGGCTTCCTCAACTTCTATTTTCACCAACATAGTGGGGATCATAGCACCTATGCCACAGGATTGTTTTGAAGATTAATGATAACATGCAACGTGATTAGAACAGTGTTTGTCACGCGGTTCACATTATTATTACTGCTGTCGACTTGAAGTCTTCATTGATGGATGCCTTCCATGTGGCTGTAGTCAGCTTTACTTGTTCAGAAGGACCAAAATAACACAAATTCTAAAGTACCTTTTGACTTGTACTAGGAAAAATACATTCACTATGTAATTTACCTTTATGAAGTAAAATTTACTGGAATACTTGTGTTTTTTGATATGTTGAAAAGAATAGTAGTTAGGCCTAGGGCTTTTTGGATATATATTTTTTCTGCAAATTTTTTAGATTATTAGTATTTTTTTCAATAAACTTTTTTTCTTTGGCTTAATTTTAGATTTATAGAAAAGCTCCAAGATAGTACATAGAATTCCCTTATATACACCTTACCTAGTTTCTTCTAGGGAACCATGGTACATCTGTCTAAACTAAGAAAGCAACGTTGGTACAGGACTGTTAACTCCAGACTTTATTTGGGTTTCACCAGTATTTCCACTAATGTCCTTTTCTATCCGAGGATCCAGTCTAGGATCCCACATTGCATCTACTTGTCGAGTTTCTTTAGTTTTCTCTGGTCTTTGACAGTTTTTGAGTCTGTTTTTGCTTTTCATGACCTTCATAGTTTTGAAGAGTACTAGTCGGGTGTTTTGTAGAATGTCTCAATTTTGGTTTGTCTGATGTTTTTCTCATGGTTAGACTGTGGTTATGGGGTTTTAGAAGGAACATCACAGAGGTGAAGGGGCAATTTTTTTGAGTGCCAACTGGATGCTGGGCACTCTTTTAGACCCTGGGCTACATCAGGGAACAAAACAGATGAAATTTCCTGTCCTTAGGAGGCTTTCCTTGTATTTGGAAGAGGCAAATAAGAAAATAAATGGGTAAATCATACAGGATATTAAAGGGTGACCAGTTCTATAGAAAGATGCAAAGCCAAGGGTAGGAAAGGGAGTGCTGGACTTAGAAGGGGTATAATTTTCACAAGGGTGGGTAAGGAGAGTCTCATTGAGAAAGTGACACTCAAGTGAAATTTGAAGGAGTGAGGAAATGAGTCATCTGATATCTGGGGGAAGAGCCTTCCAGACAGAAAGCCAGAGCGTGCCTGGAGTCTTCCAGAAATCAGCAAGGAGGATAGTGTGACTAGAACAGGGTGTGTGAGGAGGAGAGTCATGCTGCTGAGGTCAGAGAGGTGCTGGGGCCTGATCACAGGCCATCACTCTGGCCTTAGAGTGAGACAAAGAGCCACTGGGAAGTTATGAGCAGAGAAGTGACATAAATGACCAAGGGCTGCCAGATTCTTTTGGCCTGCTGTGTTGAGACTAGACTGTAAGGGCCAAGGAGGAGAGCAGGCCGACTGACGGGGCTATTGTGGTAATCCAGGTGGGATGACGGCCTCACACTGGCTTGGCAGCAGGGGCGTGGTGAGAAGGGATCAGCTTCTGGGTACTTTTGAAGGTAGAGCTGATGGGCTGTGTTGGTGGATAGGATGTTTGTGTTTGTGTTAAAGAGAGAGAAAGGAGTCAGGGATGACTCAGGGATTCCAGGCGTATGACATTGATGCATGGGGAGGCCGGAGGGGAGCAGGTTTTAGGCAGGGGTTGAACAGGGCTTCATTTTGGGGCATGTCCAATTTGAGGTGAGACATCTAAGAAGAGACACTGAGATGGCAGTCTGTTGGTCAAGGCTGGAGTTCAGGGAGAGGTCTAGGCCTGGGTATGTAAACTTGGGCATTGCCAGTCCCATATGTGATGTGAAAGCCATGAGGTTGGCTGAGATCCCCATGAGAGCGAGTGTAGACAGAAGTGCCCAAGAGATTGGGGAAATGAGGAAGAACTCACAGAAGAGACTGAGAAGGAGTGGCCAGTAAGGCAGAAGGAAAACCAGGGAGCAGGTGTCCTGGACACCAGGTGGAGAAAGTGTTTCAAGAAGGGAGTGATCACGTGGTACTAGTAGGTCAAATAAGACGAGAACTGAGACTCATCCACTGATTTAGTGATAGGGAGGGCACTGGTGGAGGGAATGAGTGATGCTGGAGCAGTGTCCTCAGGTCAGTGAGTGGGCAGACCTGTATTGTATCTTGAGTTACAATCTTGTGTTCCATTTACTGTGTCTGACTTGCGTAAATTGCTTAACTACTTGAAGACTGCTCATCTGTGAAATGTGGATAGTAATAACTACTTTTTTTTTGCTGTGGAAGATTCGCCCTAAACTAACATCTGTGCCAGTCTTCCTCTTTTTGCATAAGGAATGTTCGCCCTGAGCTAACAGCTGTGCCAGTGTTCCTCTATTTTGTATGTGGGTTGCCACCAGAGCATGGCTGCCAATAGGTGATGTAGATCCATGCCTGGGAACCGAACCTGGGCCACTGAAGCAGAGTGTGCTGAACTTAACTACTAGGCCGTGGGACTGGCCCCAATGATAGCTACTTTGTAAGGCTGTTTACGAGATTCAATGAAATGATGTAGGCAAAGCGCCTGGTGTGCAGCCCCCAGTGGACACTAAACAAATGCAGTGATGGCGAACTCAATAGGAAGTTCTTCTGACCAGACAACCCGATTCCTCTGCCAGGCTGGGCTCCAGGTCTGCTTCACCGCCTGGGGCTCACAGTGGAGTGGAGCTCATGATGTGCCATTGTGGTTCTGAAGGAGCTTTTGTCTCCCTCTCCCCAGAGCCTGAACCCCAATCTGCTGGCCGTGGTGACAGAGAGCACAGATGTGCACCATGAGCGCACCTTCATCGGCATCTTCCTTGTGGACGGTGTCACCGGGCGCATTATCCACTCGTCCGTGCAGAGGAAAGCCAAGGGCCCCGTGCACATCGTGCACTCAGAGAACTGGGTGGTGGTAAGGAGTGGCAGATAAACTTGTGTTACTACCAGGGACGTGACATAGCTCATGTGCTTATGGCTGGTGTCCCTGTGTCTTAAATCCCTTCCTTGCCTCTTGTTCCAGAAACCAGTTGCTGCTTTGTGTTTTCCTAGGATCCAAAACTCCTGGTTGGCAGTAGTGGGGCTGGTTAGGGGGCTGGGCTCAGGAATCAGCCTGCTGAGGTTTGGTCCCAGCTCTTCTGTTTCCTGGCTGTACAATCTTGAGCTAGTTATTTCAGCTCTCTGTTGCATCACGTGTGAAGTAGGGTAATAAGAGTGTCCTCTAGTCCAGCTTAGAACAGCGCCTGGCACATACTAAGCACTCAGATGTCAGCTGTTTCTATTCTGACTTCTAAGTGTCTTGAGAATTCCTTTGTCTTATGGTGAACTTTGGAGAGCCTGATAAAAGTACCCTGCAAATGAGTAAACTGGGTCTCAAGGAAGACAGGTGGGGTGCTGGGTGGTTTCTTTCCTTCCTGGATGGGAGCTCTGTGGAGAGAGGCCTTCCCAGGTAATTTTGCCTTTCCGCTTGAACCAGCAGCCAAGTACCAAGCTGCCACATCTTCTCTCTGCAGTACCAGTACTGGAACACCAAGGCCCGGCGTAATGAGTTTACTGCACTGGAGCTCTACGAGGGCACTGAGCAATACAATGCGACCGCCTTCAGCTCCCTGGACCGTCCCCAGCTTCCCCAGGTCCTCCAACAGTCCTACATCTTCCCATCCTCCATCAGTGCCATGGAAGCCACCATCACGGAGCGGGGCATCACCAGCCGACACCTGCTTAGTGAGTCACCAGGGGAGGGTCTCTGACCAGCTTCCCTTAGGTGGCCGCACTGAAGGACAGGGCCAGGGATGCGCTGCGAGCAGAGCCCTGTTTGACCACTGTAAGGGAAGCTTAGTGAGGACGGCTTTCTTTCAGCAGAAAAAGTGCCTTAGTTCAGCTTTGCCACCCATAAAGATGACATGTCTCTCTTGATCCTCATTTCTGAAGAACCACTTCTTTTCTCAGTTCTGCGTTTTCACCTCGCTCGGGAACTTGAGCCCTGATACCATTCCTAACATAGTCTGTGCTGATGGGCTGCAGAACTGGCAAGGTTTAGGGTCTTATCCTTCTATGGTTGCGTCCAGGACTTAGTGATTGTTCAACAGGCCGCTCTGTCTGGTGATTTTACCACAGCACTTGGGGCTCTCAGCTTTGCCAGGCACCTGGTATTACAGTTTGTTCTCACGTGTGTGGGGGCCAGCCCTCTCGGCAGTTTCCTGAGTTTATTCCCCAGCATCCCTGGAAGCAGCGGGCTCTTGTGTTGCCAGGTCCTGGGGCCTCCCCGGCGTCGCTGCTGCAGCCGCACATGCGGCGTGTGTTGGTGAACAGGCAGGGGACTCGCTTGGTCGGGGCAGGTGTTGCTGGAGGGAAGGGGGAGGGATGAAGAGATCCGAGTGGCCGTCTGTGCTCTTCTCTTTCATCGTTATTCATTTCTTGATTCTAGACCTTTATTTTCCGATGTCTCAAGATGATATGTGAAGAAACCAGCATCTTCAAAAGTGGGAACCTTCATTCAGACCCTTGCGTGTTATTAGATTATTATTTTTGGCCATTTGAGGGAGCCTCATTGACCCATTTTTTGATTTGAAACTCTATTTTAAATTTCTGTGATAATGGCATTTTTGTAATTAGCTGTAATCTGGGATTGGATCACTGTGACCATTCACTTCTGTTGATGTCTTTCTGTGCAGTTGGGCTGCCTTCTGGAGCAATTCTTTCCCTCCCTAAGGCCTTGCTGGATCCCCGCCGGCCAGAGATCCCAACAGAACAAAGCAGGTGGGACCCTTGTGGGCAGTGCCGAAGGCTCTGACCTTAAGAAACCTGACGTGTTGATGGAGTTTGGTCCTCAGTCTCTGTGTGTGTGTTGTCCTGCTGTGCTCGGGGCTGGGGATGTAGCAGTGAACCAGTTTGACAGACATCTCTGTCCTCATGGAGCTTCCATTCTGGTGAGGAGATGAGGTGGACAATAAATAAGATAAACAAGTGAAATAATACTATGTCAGGCACTTGTGAATGCTGAGCAGAAAAGATAGAAAAGGGCCAGGGGCTATGAAGTGTTGAGGGGTATGTTGGGGTGAAATTGCAGAGGGTGGCCTGGGAAAGCCCCTCTGAAAAGGTGATTTTTTTGAATAACGACTTGAAGGAGGTAAGAAGCTAGCCTTGTGGATATCCAAGGAGAGCTTTCCAGGTAGAGGGCAGCCAGTGCAAATGCCCTGTGATCATATCTGGTGAGTTAGAGGAAGGGCAGGAGGCCACTGTGACTGGAGCAGCCAGTGGCGAGGACACTAGGAAATGAGGTCAGGGAGGTAATAGGGCTGGGTCATGTGGGGAAGCCAATAGCTTCTCACTGTTAGTATTAATTTTTGTATTTGCAGCCATCATCGCTGCATATTTTCTCGCCTCCATCCTGAATTCTGTTCCCTTGGTTGTGAGGAACTGGGCAGGGTGAGGAGACAGTAGATCTGTGTTTGCACGTGAGGAAAAGAGGAGTATGGTCCGGAGAGAGACGGCAGGTTAAAGCTGGGGAACACATGGGAGGTAGCAGGGTTTCAGAGGAATGTGGACTGGGATACTCTAGGGGGAAGAGCAGGAACTGGCATAGTGGCTCAATGTTTTGGGTTTTTTTTTTTTTTGAGGAAGATTAGCCCTGAGCTAACTACTGCCAATCCTCCTCTTTTTTCCTGAGGAAGCCTGGCCCTGAGCTAACACCCGTGCCCATCTTCCTCTACTTTATATGTGGGATGCCTTCCCCTGCATGGCGTGCCAAGTGGTGCCATGTCCGCACCTGGGATCCGAACCAGCGAACCCCGGGCTGCCGAGAAGCGGAATGTGCGAACTTAACCTTGTGCCACTGGGCCGGCCCCATCAGTGTTTTGGTTTTAAAATGGCCCTGACTTTCCTCCTTTAGTGTGGAATACTGGTCGTCTCTTATTTGTTTTAGATTTAGAAACAAGGTAGGAATCCAGATCTGTCACTCTCCACACAGCTTTCTTTCTTGCAGCCCTTCCTAACATTCAGCTGCTAAATTTTTAACTACCTAATGCAAGTAGACCTTGAAGGAAGATCCGAGGCTAGATATGTGGCTTGGAAACCTCCCTGGACTCGGGCAGGGCAGCCAAGAGATCCCCTTACAGCAGTGTGAGCGCCGATCCTGGCTGATGTCTTACAGGGAGGAGAACCTGATCCCATATTCTCCAGATGTACAGATCCACGCAGAGCGATTCATCAACTACAACCAGACAGTTTCTCGAATGCGAGGTATCTACACCGCTCCCTCAGGCCTGGAGTCCACTTGTTTGGTGAGTCAAGCCCACAGCCCGGCCTGTGCCACCTTCTCCGCAGCCACCCTGGTTGACAGCTGCTCTTTGTTTCACCCTTGGGAGAACAGCTGAGGATTCCATTTCCTTTCTCACTGGAGTTTGAGGTGGTGGCGGATCACTCGCTGCCTTTCTTACGGAGTTCTCATCCCCTCTGCCTTCCAGGTTGTGGCCTATGGTTTGGACATTTACCAAACTCGAGTCTACCCATCCAAACAGTTTGACGTCCTGAAGGATGACTATGACTATGTGTTAATCAGCAGTGTCCTCTTTGGCCTGGTTTTTGCCACCATGATCACTAAGAGACTGGCGCAGGTGAAACTCCTGAATCGTGCCTGGCGGTGAAGCCCAAGAGCCACTGCCAGACGGCGGGGCCATGGGGGCGGAGGGGCAGGTGGGAAGCTCCAGCTGCAGTTCGACAGGTTGGTGGAGGACGCACTGGGCACTCACCTCGGTTAATGTCGTGGGGCCGATGGACTCTCCTGGAGCCTCCTTTTGGGATATGTCTGATGCAGAGTCATCGGGAGACGCAGGCCGAGCTTACTCTCTGCGCCGAGTCTCAAGCATCTTGATGCACTTTCCCCTCAAGTCCAAAGGCCACTGCCCTGTTTCCTTTCTTTGCCGATCTGTGAATGTTGCTTTGTTTTTTTTTGTAAGACCTCCAACAGATTTTTCTCTTTTGTGAGGCCTGTTCAAATTGCTTTTGGTTGGCTGTTTCCCAGGTTTCTCTAGAAATCTTTCGGACTGTTTCCCTGTCTCATGCTTCAAAGTTGGAAGGGAGCTCTTATCGACAACTCCACCTTATAGGTGCACTTGCTGTTTTACGTTGGGGAGAAAGAAGATCCATCCTTAGCTGAGGTTTGAGGACTGATCCAGCCGCTCATGGCTTCTCTCCAAAGTACTTAGGGCTGAGGAAGCTATATATGGTGTCAGACGTATTTTATCTAAGCCTCCAGTTTCACGCCCTCATTCATCAGGTCGGGCCACCCACCCTTCGGTGCAGTTTATCAGCAGTCAACTGTGTAATAGCGTGTTGGTTGGTAGGTCATTGCCTATACTATTCACGCGAGATGTGTCCAAGCTGAGACCTCGTTCATACTACTGAATTGTCTGATCCTTGACCTCACCCACTGGCTGGTCTAGCCTTCTTATAACCTCATTAAAGAAAGTTGTCCTTGTTTAAGAACTGCGTTATTTATTTGTAGTTTTAGAAATAAATTAATGTGTGGGTCACTATATCTCTCTTAAAATGAGCAGATGTTAAATCTTATTGATCTTTACAAAAGGGGAGAGAATAGGCAGGGGTGGGAAGCTGCATCATGTGAGAACAGCATGCTGGATGGCTGGGCTCTTGTCTCTGTAACAGAGTAAGAAATCCTAAAGGTTTCCCTTGTTCATGGGTTTGGGGAATGATGGGGTTTTTCTTTACTGTGAAGAATGAAATGTACAGAGAGAGACCTCCTGCCCTGTGGGGAGAGAGGTACATTCAAGCGTCTGAATAAAGCAAGTGACGAATGACACTGTTGAAGTCCTTTTCTGTGGCTTTGGAACATCACTTTGAGGCTACTTTTGCATTAGAGGGAACAAAAACCAGTGTGGAAATGGAGTGAGTGTATTTTAATCAGGAAGCATGCCAACTTAATCATATAACCGTTGTGTTATTTAAAAACAATTTTTCATCTTTGGTTCTATGCTGATGGTAGATTATGGCAGAGAGGGAAGAAAAGTGAGAAGAATTTTACTTTAGTAATAAGATTGTGAAATTGATCTCAACGGATGAATGAATGAACATCTGAGTATCTCCAGAAAAAAACAGGCATCTCTTCATCCCGACTCAAGGCAAATTTTGCTCACAGTGACCTAGGAGAAGAGAGTAAGTGTGAGTTAAAAAAAAATTCTGGCCTAGTTTTGAGAAAGCCTGCCTGGAATTTTGAGTGTCCTGTATAAATATGTGCAAGCTGTATCATTAGCTTTTGCCTTACTGTCTGTTCTGCTTGCACGGCCCAATAAATCTGCTAGATTCTAGTTTTCATTTATCTATGAATGTGCCAGAATCTGAAAGAACAAGCTAACGAGAGGGAGGTTATCTGCCCTTGTGTAAAATTCCCTGTATTTCAGCTTTAATCATTACTATTTTACTGAAAGTTACCTCAAAGCAGGTGCTTAAAATAGCTAGAGCTAATGACATGGTCAAATCTAAGTCTTCTTAGTTCTCAGCCTTTCTTAATCTTAAAGCAGCGTCTACCTATGGCTTTGAAACGATTTCCTCTCAATTCTCTCATCTCTTGTGTTGTGTTCCTCTTTTTCTGTGCATGTCTCTTGAGCCATCTGTTCCCCCTTCTTCACTAATTAGGTTAATTTTGGAGCCCCCTGCAATGTTTCACTTAAAAAAGTAGATTCTTGGGGCCGGCCCGGTGACGCAGCGGTTAAGTTCTTATGTTCTGCTTCTCAGCAGCCCAGGGTTCGCCGGTTCGGATCCCGGGTGCGGACATGGCGCCGCTTGGCACGCCATGCTGTCGTAGGCATCCCACATATAAAGTAGAGGAAGATGGGCACGGGTGTTAGCTCAGGGCCAGGCTTCCTCGGCAAAAAGAGGGGGACTGGCAGTAGTTAGCTCAGGGCTAATCTTCCTCAAAAAAAAAAAAAAAAGTAGATTCTTCAGTATTTTTCATATTTTTTTTTATTAGTTGTCAACATACAAGATCTTTTGGTAAAATTTTGCAACTAAATAGTTTTTAGTGATTCTTAGTCCCTGTTGGGAATAAGGTAAACTGGTTTGTGGCTTTATTTATGATTTTTCGTTAGCCTTTGACTCTGGGCAGGAATCACTTATTGGGGAACATGCATGAGTTAAATACGGGATTGCAGTTACAACAGAAATTCAGGGTCAGTAAGAACCTTTTTTTAATTTTGAGAGCTGAGAGAATTTTTTTGGAAGGGGGGTTAAATGGTAATGTATTATGCCCGCCTACCCTCTTAAGATCATAGCTTAGTGATTTAATACCACTTTTGGAAGAGGTTGACACCTGCTCCCCTCCCCACCTTCCCAGCAAAGAAAGGTGAGCAGGCTCGTATGCAAATAATATGGCTTTATGGTCATAAATTAGGGGTGGCGTTAATAAACAACTTACCCTGCAGTTTAAGAAATACCAGACTTAAACTTTGCTGAAACTCAAACAATTTTTGTTAGCATTCCTCTAATATTTATTTTGCTGAGTCCACAATTCTAAATTTTGAGCTGACTCATTGTACCTTTCTCTATAGAGTAAAATGCTGGATCCTGATCACCCTTTTGTCTGCACTGCAGCAGATGTGGAACTTCTTGAAGGCATCCTTTAGCCCTCTGTTTAGCCATAAATCCTTGTCAGGCTCTGTCATTTTAATGATAGATGTTACTCCTTGTTACAAAAAACACCTGGGACAGCTTACACAAATGCAGTGATACACGATAAAATGAAAATGAACTGTGTGATGAGACAGCAACAAGAACAAATATAACTCAAAAGGAGATTGGTTGAGACACATTTGTGGCGGACACCCCCCCCCCCATCTATAATCCATCTTTTCTTCAAGGCGCTCAGAATCAATCCCTAGATTAAGCCAGATCTGCAGAGAAACTAGCTGTGCATTTAGGTTGAATTTGGGGCCAGTATTTTGTCATAGCCTCTTCTCTGGTCCCTCTGGGCTCAGTATCAGGAATAGTTGTGTCTCTCTCTTAAGTCACTTAACATTTTTTTCCCTTTGATTTTAAATAGAACATGCATACTATAGAAAAATTTAAAGTATAAAAATTACTTGAATGTGAACTAGTATTAATTATTCGCATGGGCATTGATAGCCTGAGTTTTGTGCTCTTGTATACAAACTATTAATGGGATCATGCTATTTAATTCTGCTACTTGTTTTTTCAGCGAATAAATTTTGAACATCTTGTATTCATAGAGATGCCCTAAGTCTTTTCTGGAGCAAAGTATGACAGAAAAAATACTGCTAAAGAATGTGTTAGAGACTTTAATGCAAGTCCCCTAACCTCTCTGAATGTGTTTCATTGATTGCGTGAGGGCACAGGTTCTGTGGTCTGTAAGGTGTCTTTCAGCTCGGTAATTTCAGATTTGTAATCTCACTGCCCTTATAAATTGCTGTTCTCTGTCAGAGCCTAGTCATAAGCTACAATTATCAGAGTCATCCCAAGATTTACCTGATTTCTGCTCATTTAAAATTTTACGTCATGAATCTATTCTTTCTCTGTATTCTTTATGTGGAATGCTTTCTTCTCTTCTCAAAATCTGGCTTGTCCCAAATCTGAACTCCATGAAGCCTTCCTTGTTGACTCTGGCTGCCCTGGACCTCCGAGTTTCTTGGTTAACCACACAATTTCCTGAGTGACGCGGCCTAGTGTTTTATTATTTCAGTCAATCGGTGTCTCCCAGGGTTTGTTAAGCTGTTTTCTGAACGCTCCACTATCTTAACCATGAAGCTGCTACCTGACAAATTGTTCCCAAATGGTTATACCTTCTTTGACAGTTGTCCCTAGTTTCTTAAATTTCTACAGTGCCTTTGGTGTCTTAGTAAGGAATTCTTATATTTATTGAAATGCCAAGAGATAGTCCTACTCACCTTTTTTTGGTGTGCTCTGGAACATGAGCTCTGACAAACCCTATTTTACTGCTTAAAACAAATGTTCACAAGATCATTATGGGAAATAAGCTTTGTGGTACCATAATTTCAATTTTGAAAGGGGAAGATACATTTTTGGTATATTATATTTATGTGTACGTATATAAACAAAATAAAAAGAACTTTGATTATTTAGACTCAAAGTCCAAATAGGCTTTTGAAAACATTCTTTATAACAACCAGTCATGTGCCACATAATGACGTTTTGGTCAAAGACCGAGTGCATAGACAACAGTGGTCCCCTAAGATTAGTCCCATGTAGCCTACGTGTATATATATATATATAGTAGGCTATATACCACCTAGGTGTGTGTAAGTGCATGTTACGATGTTCGCACGACGAAATCGCTTAATGACACATTTCTTAGAACATACCCCTGTTGCTAAGTGACGCACGACTGTACCTTAATATTAAAAAATTGACAATTATCGTTCCATAATCAAAACAAGGTAGACAACATTCTATGCACTTTTATTTTTTTGTAAAATGTAAACTGAGGTGTACCACCTACCTTTCAATAATGAAGGAGATACTGGTACTTTCTATGAACTACTTCAGTTTTTGTTGCCAAGTTTATTTAAGCAGGCTATGTAAGTAAAAAAATAAACAAACAATGCCAGAAGAATTAAGGTGAGTCTCTCCTTTAAAACCTACCCCCACCTTCTGTTTTCCAGAGATAACCACTGAACAATTTGGTGTGGAGCTCTCCAGACCACATGATGTTCTGCACCTGCATTTTATCGCTTACTATCATCATGGAGAGCTTTCCATATTAGCGATATGGATCTCTCATACCCTTTTTTATGGTCACAAGGTTGAAATTCTTA
Organism: Equus quagga; assembly: GCF_021613505.1. NCBI lineage: Eukaryota > Metazoa > Chordata > Mammalia > Perissodactyla > Equidae > Equus > Equus quagga. Next base: position 34,774,736 of record NC_060271.1, read on the forward strand.
AGTGTTATTCCATTAGAGACTCTTATGAGATCAATCAAATACTCTTTCAGGGAAGTCTGTCTTGTATTATTTAGACCATCTTTCCAGTAAGGATTTATAGTAACATAAAGGATGTTTGCACACCTGCCTCTTCATTGTTTAAGGAGTTTGAGTGTGATGTCAGTTGAGACTGACCTCTAACCAAGAAGCCATTTTTCCACTAGCACTAAGGCTAATATAAATTTCTGAGCCATGATACCGAGAGGTGCCTTTTCCAGGTTTAGAGATGAGGCCATTCAGGAAGTATCTCTATAAACTAGCCATAGATTTAGATTGAAGCACACTCTTGTCTACTGTTACCTAACATGCAATCTGGAAGAATGAAAGTTAAGAAAGCAAAAATACATTTCAAAGGCACACTTACTCATATCAGCTCCACTGTCCTTTATGGGTTTGGAGATAATTGTCTATCCCATGTGCTGTGATAAAATAAGCTAGAGCAGAAGACTGATAACCAGAATGCCAGGTTATCGATAATGAAGACTGTCATTGCAAAGAGGACTAGAATACTTACGTCTGCTAGTTGGAGTATCTATTCTCTGCTATGCAAAAGCCTGTATAGCAAGTTAAAATGCTATGCTAAGTTTGCTTGGTTATTATGGAGTTAAGAATGGCGTGTAATATCCTATGCATGGTGTTTCTTTTAGGCATTTATCTGCAAAAGAGACCAGAATATTCACTTCCTCTGACCCAGGTAGCCCCTCCCCACCCCCCAGCAGTGCTAAAGGATACAGTGTAATCCTTTGACTCCACTTTTCTGGACTTTATACTACTTTCCTTCTGTTAGTGCCTGCCACATGTCATTATATTCTAATCATAAAGTGAAGTATTTACAAGGCTTTTTTTTCTTTTAACTTTTTTTTTTTTTGAGGAAGATTAGCCCTGAGCTAACTGCTGCCAATCCTCTTCTTTTTGCTGAGGAAGGCTGGCCCTGAGCTAACATCTGTGCCCATCTTCCTCTACTTTCTATGTGGGACGCCTACCACAGCATGGCATGTTGCGCGGTGCCATGTCCGCACCTGGGATCTGAACCGGTGAACCCTGGGCTGCCGAAGAGGAACGTGCGCACTTAACCGCTGCGCCACTGGGCTAGCCCCATAAGTTATTTTGATACAATTGCAGACTTACAGAAAAGTTACAAGAATAGTACAAAGAATTTTCAGATACCTTTCACTCAGATTCCCCAAATGTTAACGTTTTACCCCATTTGCTTTATCCTTCTCCTTCCTGTCTCTCTCTCCTGTCTCTCAATCTTGTCCAAAACTTTGCTGAGTGTAAATCCTAAAACATGGCATAGCAGATCTGAGGAATGGAAAAATCATTTTTTTTTTTTTTAAAGATTTTATTTTTTCCTTTTTCTCCCCAAAGCCCCCCGGTACATAGTTGTGCATTCTTCATTGTGGGTTCTTCCAGTTGTGGCATGTGGGACGCTGCCTCAGCGTGGTCTGATGAGCAGTGCCATGTCCGCGCCCAGGATTCGAACTAACGAAACACTGGGCCGCCTGCAGCGGAGCGCGCGAACTTAACCACTCGGCCACGGGGCCAGCCCTGGAAAAATCATTTTACAAAACAAAACTCTTGGGATGTATTTTTGATCTTATGTTATTTGGTTTAAGCTGAATTAGTATATCTAAGCTTCATTTTGTAGTAAAAGCGTTAACTCACATTGGCTATTACTGAATGCTATTGTAAATTTGGGTGTTCACCTTCTTCTAATTTTGATAATTTCAGTTGTGCTCTTTCCTTCCTCAGTTTTCTATAAATCTTGCTTTCTGCTACTCTGTAAAACTGACATTCTCTTCTAGTCCCTGCGCAATTGCCAAAATTATTTCTTTCTCTTAAAGCAAGAAGGCTGCAAAGCACATTTTCTTCTTTGTTTTAAATTCATACCATACAGAATGCACTATTATGGGAAAAATAATCAATACTTGTGGATTACAAATGACCGTATCATATTACTAAATTGAATTAGGCTTCTAATCTATTTCCTTACATTCTTGGTATTAAAAAACCAAATTTCCGTTCATTGTGAATTACCAAAAAGGAGCTGCTGTCCATTTCTGGTTTCAGTGTTGCATTAGGAGTTTCCACAAAATATGCACTATTGGTTCTTGTAACTTTGTGATTGACCTTTGTTGGCCTCTGGGAGCTAATAGCTATGGTTTATTCATCTAATTGTTTCTAAACACACCGTCTCCAGTAGGATTTATTTCAAGCAACTATGTATCAGATGGAATATTTTTGAAACAAAAATGCCATTATCTCTTGCTTTTGAGGTTCCTGCAGTGACACTGACCTCTTCTTGTTTTAGATTGAGGTCTAATTTACAACCACTAAGGTGTACACATCATAAGTATATAACTCAATGAATATTGTGTGTATATCCATGTAACCATGGCTTGTGTCAGGATATAGAACTTTGCCAGTTCCCAGCAGATCCCCTCAGGCTTCCTCCTAGTCCGTACTCCCACACTGACCTTTAAACCACACCATGCAGCTGTGGCTGCTTAATTTTTTTCTTTCATTGCATTTCCTATATCATATCTCTCTTTTATCTGTTTTAAAATTTAGTTCCTTGCCCAGACATTTGGGATTACAAAGGAACTAGTATTTTGAGTCCTTCAGTTAATAACTCATAAAAATTACTATTCTTAGTTTCTATCTTATTTTTTTGACCAGAGGTATTAGAAGCTGCTGTTTCATCTGGAAGTCTTTTTTCAGCCCGCTTCTTTGTTGTCTACATTTAGAATGTAGATGCCATTCCAAATTTTTGTAGCAACACAAGAACAAACCTCCAATGCTGAAATTAATGTGGTATCTATAAAGAAAGATTTTTACCTAGAGTGCTTTCCTGAAATCCGAGCCATAAATGTTAACAAGTAAATAATTTGAGTTCAGGTACAGATGCAAAGCTCCTTGTGATAGTCTGCATTTGCCTTTTTACTGTCTTACAGCTGCCGCAGATGGGGGGGAGGGGAGCAGGAACACCGGACCTTTCATTATTTCCTGAAACCTCTCCAAGAGAACCTTTGCAGGTTAATTTTGTCCTTTTGGTAAAATAAAATAAATCTCCGAAGAGCCGCTATAACATTTTTGGTCTCCAGCCTTCTGCTTAGGGCTCTGGTTCAGTATCTTAAAATAGTGCAGTATTCAGTTATGGAAAGGTTTTTCTCCATGTCTTTCATTTTTCATATTTTTATGTTTAAGAAACCTACTGTTATTATCCCCTGATATAAATAAGACACTAAGGGAAAATCCCTACTGTTATCATTGAAGCTACTTCTCCTCCAAGACTGGCCTTGACTGAATTTTATTTCTAATGTAAAATAGGTCTTTTCTTACTAAAAGTGCAGACTGATCACCAGGTACCAATTTATCTACACTGGTAACAAAAGGAGCTCTTCCAAAACCTGGGGGAGAATTTCAGGGCTTCAGGATTTTCAAGCCGTCTTCACGGTTCTCACGAAGATTTCTTCAGGCGGACTGTGGGCCAGAGCCGAGAGCCTGACGTCGTCCCCCAGGACCGCACCCGCCCAAGAATGTCCTCAACGCACGCACACCTTTCCTTGAGTCAAACTCTCCAGTCAAACTGCTTTTCCCTCGGAGATCTGGAACGCAGATAGTTTTATCGGCAAAAATCTAGACGTTGTCCCCTGTTCGTCAAAGCTTACATTCTTTGCCAGTAGAAAAATGGGGAAAACAGAACCTTACGTGGCAAAATGCAGAGAGCTATGCAAACACGGGCCGGTAAAATCACTAATGGGGGGTAACCAAAACATAAGTGGGATTGAACTCGGAAAAGTAAGGAATAGGGATTACAGCATAGCGAGAGGTGGTGTGAGGAGAACGAACTTTGTAAACTCTGAAGCGCTGTAGTATTACTATCACGAGGAGCACTGGGGAAGGGAAGAAGCGGGTGCCAGTGATTAGGCTTCGGTCTCCTCGTCCTCGGCTGTCTCGGGCCGGGGCCAGTATATTCGCCGATGCGTAGTCCACTCCGTTGCCCTGGTCTTGCCAACTGAAACCAAGTCCCAAACTCACCTTTCCCGGGTGCCCCTAACCCACATTGCTCCTACCTCCAGGCACGACTCGCAGCGCGCACGCGCCGAGGCTAATGCTCCCCCGCCCTCATCTGAAGCTCCACGTCCTGCGCAGGCGCAGCGCCCCCGACCCGCCCCCACGCCGCGCCACACTCCCCCGGAGCGAGCGGCGGGAGGCCGTCCCCGCGCGTCGCGTGTTTTGGCCAGCGACTGCGTCGCGCCGTCTGACGAGCCGAATGCGTCACTTCCGCCCCCTCCCGGGAGGCGGCGCTAGGCCGGTGGCAAGCCCCCGGAGGGAGCCGCAGTAGTACGACGGAAGATGGCGACGAGCGGCGGCGAAGAGGCGGCGGCAGGGGCGCCGGCGCCTGGGGCCCCGGCGACGGGGTCGGAGACGACCCCGGGCTGGGAGGTGGCGGTGCGGCCCCTGCTGTCCGCGTCCTATTCCGCCTTCGAGATGAAGGAGTTGCCGCAGCTGGTGGCCTCAGTCATCGAGAGGTACCGGGCGGCGGCCCCGGCGGGGCGGGCGCGGGGAGGGGGAGGGGAGGTCGTCGGATCGTCTGGACCCGCTTCCCGGGCTGCCTCCTGCCGCTCGGGGACCCCCTCTTCAGCCACGGCTTCGGGGCTCCCCGGCCCCGAGAGACGACGGCTGGTCCGGGGTTCCTTCTGCCAGCCCGTGTAAATCGTCTGTGCCTCAATTTCCCTCGCGAGCAAAACTTTTGAGGAAGCCCTCTCGGGAGGGCGTGGCCGGACCTGTTTGGGAGTGACTTTGAGATGCATCTCGCTCTTAGGGGAGCGTTCCCGGGGCTGCCCCTGTGTTAAGGTCAAAGCGCTGATGAGTTTGCATTTCTCGCTCGCACTCATCCCCCTAGCCTGGGCCGGAGCGGAGCCCGGGGTTTAGATTGGAGACCTACCGCATAACTTAATAACGGTCTCGGTGGTGCTGTAATCACTGCGGGCACGTGCTTTTTCTGTGCCACTGAAGCCACTAGTGACCCCGGATGACTTTCTTTTCCGGTTGCACTTACTGTATATTGCTGCTGTCTGATTTACAGTATTTCGGTGTGTTAGTCTGAGAGGTCATTTTCCCAAAGAAATAGGTTTTTTTTTTTTTCTTTCGATAAAATGTCTTCAGACTCTTTTACGAACGGAACTGTTTATTGGTTTGCTGTTACGTGGTTTTGTCTTTTTGTACAGAGATTCTTAGATTGTGAGAGTTGTGTTCATACAGGGCCGTGGTATCAGAGTGCCTCCCTTTTCCTGACTGACCTGGCCTAGAGCAGTGTTTCGTTCGTTTAATTGTAGACATGCTTTTAAAGCCACTCACATTCATTTCCAAACCTTACTTCAGCGACTCTGTACAATTGATAACTGGGTCATTTTAGCTTCATGCCAAGAAGGGTATATCTACATGTTATCCAGAGAGGCGGAAATTGCAATTTATTACTCAAGGGAGGCCCAGGATTTGACAAATTGTTCGTTATAGTGCTTTTTTTTAGGTTTGTGATGCTTTGGATGCAGTTTCTTTTATAAAAAACAAATTATAATAAGATAATGGTTGGGTTCGGTAACTTCACAGTCAACTTTACAGATGGATTTTCTTATCTAATTTTAAGCCAAGAATGTTCTGAAGATGTAAACAAGTATGGAAGATACTATCAAATTGTGTAGCCTCTTTTTAACTGTTTTAAACATTTGGATTAGTGGTATTTTCCCTGAATTATACTCTTATGTTACTTATAATTGACAATATTCCACTCTTTTTAGAACATTTGCTTTTATGTTTTTATGGACATGAGCTGAGTAGGTTATAAAGTCATTTATTGACACCCTCCCATACATCTGGTGTTCCTGGCTCCTGGCTTTTAAACCATAATAGTTCAGCAACTCCCTCCAGCCTCTGGAAGGAGCCTGTGTTTGTAGTCACTAGTAAGATCTCTCTTCATGGTTTAAAAAAGAAGTCCAAACCAATGGCTGTTTACTAGCGCAGACTTTTATTGGAAGGCAAGATCTTTGAAGTCTCTGTTCTGGTTTTTGTGGCTCAGTTAACTTTGAAAGCCTGTTATGTGTCCTTTTCAGGCTCTGTGAGAGGAATATGAGCTTAAGAAAAATTTCCAGAAGAAATATCTGGCTTACAAGTTCTTTATGGTTAAAACAACTGAACATATCAAGTTCAGTTTGATGTAGACCAGAGGTTGGCACACTTTTTCTGTAAAGAGCAGATAGTAAATATTTGCGGGCCATACAGTCTCTGTAGAGTAGGCAGCTCGGCCATTGTATGGAGAAAGCAGCCATATGCACTAGATAAATGAGTGGGTGTGACTATGTTCCAAAAATTTTATTTATGGACACTGACATGTGAATTTCATGTGATAGTTACATGTTACAAAATACTCTTCTTTTGATTTTGTTTCAGCCATTAAAAAATGTAAAACCATTCTTAAATGTGGGCTGTACCGAAAACAGGAGCCCCAGCGGATTTGGCCAGCAGGCCGTAGTTTGCTAACCTCTGGTTTAGAGCACAGAAATTACTACCCTCCTATCAGTATTCTATTTCTCAAAAGTTTTATTTGCTTTTCAAAAAAACAAAATAAGGGTGTCAGAATTGTGGCAAATTTGTTGTGGCCCTGGAGTATAGGACTAGCTCAGAGCTAGCACTATCCAGATGGATTTAGTTTTGTAGCTAATCCAAGGTTCAAGTGCCTAGGCTGTTACTTTACATCTGTGACTGCCGCTGCCTTCTTCTGTGGTTCTGTTGTTATGCCTGCTGTGTTTTTCTTCCTTGCCTCCAAGGACCTTCTATTTTTCTGTTGCAGTCTACTACTTTTTGAAGACCTGGCTCCATGATGCCAGCTCTTACTTCTTACCTCGCAGCCTGCTCATCCACTGAGTTCCTCCCTTCTTGACTGTGGGGGATGATGACACGTGTCCTAAGAGACTGCCCAGTACTGCTTTCTGTCTCTCTATTCTTCCATGCTTTTATGGTTGAAATTGACTTTTGGGGTTTGAAGAAAAAGTAGATAAAAAAATTCCTAGGTTCAGACCCTATTTGTTACGTAAGACTTGTAAGCAAACGGAGAAACAAAGGAGGAATAGATTAGCACGGATAAATTGGGAAGGTACTCTTAAAAGTGTTACTAGATTTTTAAAAGTTACCTGAGTTTAATTAAAGGGCACTTCATTTTCATTTCTATTCCCTTTTCCTAGCATGTCTTTTGGAAGTAAAGATTGAAAATCTTTCAAACACCATTGCTTTTCCAGACCAGAAATAGGGTTAGAACTAGCTTAATGGAGTGCATGCTATGTGTGGGATTAATTAGTATAATTGCTGAATGTAGTCTTATGTTTTAATGTCCTATCAAATATAGAATTCCTTTCTTAACTGTGCAAGAGATGTTGGTGAGCATGGTTGTCTTTGAACAGTTTGACTGACTTTTTGTAGATTACAAAGAAAAAAATATGCCCCTTTTCCCTGAGCCAGGCCTTGCTTGCCTGTCCTGGCTTCCTGAGTGATAAGCGTCTTTGAGTCTCTGCCTCCCAGCTATTTGATAAAATTTAGGCCAGAGAGACCTGCTTGGGAAGGCAGAAGCTGTTACAATATCCCCAATAGATAATGCATGGTCATTTCCTAAAAATTTTGAAAGGGAGAAAGGAATGCACTAATGCTAGGATCTTGAGTTTATATGCAGTAGGACATAGGTTTGTGATTGACCTACAGAAAATAAAAGAAAGCCTGCCACCAAGTGATAGAGTATAATTGTAAGATTAGACCTCTTGACGAGTTAATGTTTCCATGTCTTCACCACAGGGTTGTCAAGAGTATGAGGGACTCTCTGAAAGCTTTCAGTTCTTTGGTTAATGTGTATTAAGTACTCTGTGACACACAGCACATGTTCAGTAAGCATACATTTTTTTAAATGAATATAACCATTAATGTATTCATTATGCTTACTTGTTTGATGATTGTAAGTATCATGAAACGAGTAAGCGTAGTGGAGTCTGTACTTGGCCTTTTATGATTCTGCTGGGTTGAGAGGAGTTTGTGGAGCTTCCACAGTTTACAAAAAAGATAAGAATAGTATGTTATCTAAGAGGGACAAGGGGGGTGAATCCTTAGTCTTTTAGTTTGCCCTCTCAGATTTCCACCTCTTCCTAAAAAAACCTAAATATTTCCAGGCCCTAGGCCATTCTTTTTTTACTTACATATCAAGTTGGATTTCTCTGACCTGGCTGCTTAGCTGCTGTTTCTCTTTGTACTCTGCACCGCCTTTATTTTGTGTGGAATGCAAACTCTTCAGATCCCCTGTCTGCCAGCGGTGTTTCGGGAAGAAGCAGATGTTTGAGGCAGATAGCTTGACCGCCTGTAGGAGAGAGATACTTACCTTTGCGTCGCCTTATTTTTCTTCCTCTGGGTTATGTTTGCCTCCAGTTTTTTCATTCTTCTCCTTCCTGTTTAACTGCTTGCCCTTTGTTCCATTTTTCCCCTTTCTTTTCATTCTCAGGTGTCTTGGTGTCTCTCAGATTCTTAGGGAATGAGGGTGGAGTAAGGAAGTATGGCAGCCTATCTTTATTAGCTGACTCATACACACTTGTTTCATTAAAATCAAGAGACAGACGTTGTTCTTTGGGCCACATGTCCACATGTCTACTCCCTCTTTCAAGTCTTTTTAAAACCATTTCCTCAGGTATATTCTTAGTTATCTTAGGCGAATTGTAAATGGAGCTCAAGACTGCTCCATTTTTTTTTCCTTCTCCTCCCGAAAACCCCCCAGTACGTGGTTGTGTATTTTAGTTGTGGGTCCTTCTAGTCGTGGCACATGGGATGCCACCTCAGCATGGCTTGATGAGCGGTGCCAGGTCCGTGCCCAGGATCCGAACCTGCGAAACCCTGGGCCGCTGAAGTAGAGCGTGCGAACTCAACCACTCGGTGACGGGGCCTGCCCCAAGTCTGCTCCATTTTTTCCATGCCAACATTATCTGTCCCCAGAGTGCATTCTTTTTTCTTTATTGGAATAAGGCAGTTGTGTATTTCTAGGCCAGGAAGTAGGGTTTATTAAATCACAATGGGGCAACATTGAATGAGGCAATTAAATGAGTTTATTCCTATATTTTGGGTATATTTCATTATCCAAATGGGAATGAAAGCAACAGAATAAGTTTGTCCTTTGGGTGAGTAGTTTTTCTCTTAGTTCTGGTAAACCTGGTCAGCTGAAAAATGGGAAGGTAAGCAACTCTGAACTTTTGAAATAAAGCAGAGAAGGTAAATAACTCAGATACATCAAATTACAGCATGGGAAAATCTTAGAACAATGAATAAGAAAGTACAAGGGTGGAAGTGAAGGAATAATTAAGTGTATGAGGTAGAAGCAGGGGAGTTTAGATCTATGACCCTTACCAATGTGACGGCCACCAGAAACTTTGAGTGCTACTTGATACTGAAAGGTTTTTGTTTCCTCCTTTTTTCCCTCTGTCAAGTAAGGAGAAATGATCCCTGGTGGGCAGGAAGATCCTTGCACATCATAGGTTCTCCGTAAATATTTTTTCTTGGTGAAGGAGTTATTCCAAGATAGGGAACTGATCTTTGATAAATACCCATTTATCCTTGATAAATCCCCAAATAGCAAAATGTTTGCAATGCCAGACTCTTGAGTGCTGTTTGAGGTGGTTTGTCACTTACCTTGGCACCTTCCAAATGTTGAACTTGTCGTTTTGGCTCCTGTGTTGATTTGGCAAGTGGATAGAGTCCTCATTCTGTTTACATTTCCCTTCCTAGGCTGGTACTTCTGGCTGGAGAATTAACTCTCTGAGGAAACTATTTAGGTGCATCGCTCTGCCTTTTCCATTTAATAAGATACATTTTAGTGTTTTCTTTGCTGTCTTGTTTCATGAATTGTGGATTAGCATCTGATTTGATAGAGAGAATGATGTGAGTGTATCCAGCCTTTAGACCTAGTTGGGCTTCAGATTTTCACAAGAAGAGAGGATTTCTTCAGCTCACATAAGGGATGTGGTTAAAAATCACTGGACTTGTTGTGATCTGGCTGTATCGTATGGGGAGAGGGGCTCTGGTACCTAATGAATTTTGAATTTTGGATTTTAGCATCTATCAGATGATTTCTTCCCTTGAGTTGTTGATTCTTTTTTTTTCTTTAAACTTTTTATTAAGATTATGATAGTTTACAACCTTGTGAAATTTTGGTTGTACATTATTGTTAGTCATGTTGCAGGTGCACCACTTCACTCCTTGTGCCCTCCCCCACCCCCTTTTCCCCTGGTAACCACCAGTCAGTTCTCTTTCTCTATATGTTTAACTTCCACCTATGAGTGGAGTCATACAGAGTCCATCTTTCTCTGTCTGGCTTATTTCACTTAACATAATACCCTCAAGGTCCATCCATGTTGTTGTGAATGGGACGATTTTGTCCTTTTTTATGGCTGAGTAGTGTTCCATTATATATATACCACATCTTCTTCATCCAGTCATCAGGTGGTGGGCACTTAGGTTGCTTCCACGTCTTGGCTATTGGAGTTGTTGATTCTTTTAAGTTACTGCATTATGGGCTGGCCTTGTTTGGTCTTCAGAATGAGTTACTATAATCTATACTCCCACTAATAGTATTTTGAGTGCTCTGGTCTACCCCTTTTTGGCCAGCACATGGCATTTTTAGCTTTTGGCCTTTGCCAATCAGTAACATAGGACAAAATGGTATCTTGTTGTATTTTAACTTGTATCTCTTTAATTCTAAGTGATTTTGAAAATGTTTCCTGTTTGTTAGCTTTTGCCACTTACTAAGCTTGATGCCTTGAACAAGGTACTTAACTTTAATTCTCTAAGTTTCACTTTCTCAATCTTGAATATCGGGTTGATAACAGCCTGCGAAGTAGGGTTGCTATAAGGATTAAGTAAGGTAATGCCAATAAGGGGTAGGATATCTGGCATATAGTAAGCACTAAGTAAATAAATGTCAACTGAATTATTTTCTTTGCAGCGAATCAGAAATCCTGCACCACGAGAAGCAGTATGAGCCATTCTACTCATCTTTTGTTGCACTTTCCACACACTATATTACAACAGTTTGCAGCCTCAGTAAGTATTCCACTTTTGTCACTCCCTGCTGAGGGCTTGTGAATAGGGGGTTGTATATCCTCTTGTTAGAGTGTTTGAACACAATGTTAATGAAGTCTGTATTTTACCACTCCTAACCTGTTCACCCAGGTGTGGAGGCAACTGTCAGTCTAATAAGGCTCTGGAAGTTCCTTTACCTAGGCCAACCAAGAGGGATTTGAAAGCTATTTGGTTTGGACACCTGCTTCATAACCCATTAAGTTATACTTTCCTTACCTTCTTAATCAAAAGCATTTTATTGATTTCACACATATAGTTACTAGTGTGTTAATTTCAGGGGGGCTGGTGGGGAGGATGGGTGGATACTGACCTGGGGTTAGCAACCACTAACCAAGGCTGTGTTCCTTATTTGGTTTTGATGAGAAAGTAAATTCTCCTTTTGTGTTCTCTGGTATATGAAGGGATTTCAACTTAAGTTCCCCATCTTTTAAACTTTTCTACCCAAAAAGCGATCAAGCTCTTATTTTCCACTATTTCTGAATTTTTGCATTTTTAGTTTTTTTGTACTAACTCAGTTCTGAAGAATTCTGATTGTTTGTTTACTTAACTAGTTTCCTAAGCAAGTAAAATGAACGGAAGCTATTGGGTTGCTGAATAATCTTTCAGTGTCCAGTGCTGTTTATTAGAGGCACTGGCTACTTGTAGAGGAGTCACTTTCAGCTTGAAGAAGCTTTGTAGGAAACCCCTTTGCAAAAAGGCGTTTAGAACCCATGGGAAAGGATAGACAGTCTCTGCCAGTGGTTAAGAGCATGAACTCTGGAGCCAGACTTCCTGGGCCTTTAAGTGATTGGGGGTTATCCATGCCGGGATGCTGTTGTCTGCCCCTTGGGTTGTTGGCTCTGAATAATTATCATCATAGAATGATACTGGGAATGTTAGACATGTGAAACTCAGTTCTTGTTTTGTTTGATTTATTGACTGATTTATTGACTATGAAGTGAGATATAGCAGTCTGGGGTTAAGTAAAGCTTATTACTTTCTCAGTTCCTCGGAACCAACTTCAGTCGGTGGCAGCAGCCTGTAAAGTCCTGATTGAGTTTTCTCTCCTACGTCTGGAGAATCCAGATGAGGCTTGCGCTGTTTCCCAGGTGAGAGTGATGGCCCCATTCTGGCCCTTATTTTGAGGTAGGATTGTGACTGAGTAGTGGAATGATGGAGAAGGGATGGCATAGAGCAGAGTATGGTAAACTTTTTCTGTAATAGGCCAAATAGGAAATAATTTGCTGACCAACCAGTCCCTGTTGCAGCTAGTTGCTGCCTTTTAAACTCTGCCTTTGTAATGTGAAAGCAGCCACAGACAATACGTAAATGAATGAGGGTAGCTGTGGCCAGTAAACGTTATCTATGAAAATAGGCAGTGGGCTGAATTGGGGCTGTGGTTTGCTAACCTCTGGGATAGAGAGCTGCAGAGACTTTTTCAAGGATTGCAAAGTTACCTGCCTTCAGGGGCCAGGCAAGTAACACCAAATGAGTAATGCATGCTAGTGAGAAGGGTGCAGGACCCAGCTAAAGGGGCCGATCACTGTTTGGCTTCAGCTGTTTGTTGCTATGCAGGAGTACAGGCTCAAAGTTGCTGTGTCTTGTGAATTATTGAGAGAGAGAAGAAATCTGGATTAGTATGTTAAGCCTTCCCTGTTTTGAAAAGTTAGCCATAACTTCAAATTAAAAACAACAGCAACACCGTGAGGACAATAAGACAAATCTGCAAGCCCGATATGGTCTGAGGATAGTCAACTCTGATCTCTGCTTTAGTGTTTTTCCTAATTTGCAGTTCTTGATATAAGCCTAAATTTGGCCCTGTGCCACTTAGAAGTCCCAGAAGAGTAAAATCTTCTAAAAGACATATTGCATTTGTTTTCTTTCAGAAACACCTGATTCTCCTCATCAAGGGCCTGTGCACTGGGTGTAGCCGACTAGACAGAACTGAAATTATCACGTTTACAGCAATGATGAAATCGGCCAAGCTGCCGCAGACAGTGAAGACGCTCTCAGATGGTGGGTATTCCTTTGCCAGACGGTTACTTGGCCGCTTCCCTGTCCAGCTTTTAGCTGTTTTGCCTTCTCATGGCACTGTCCTCATCCCTTTGTTTGCTTTTGTATTTTGTAGTGGAAGATCAGAAAGAGTTGGCCTCACCAATAAGCCCAGAGTTGAGGCAGAAGGAGGTACAGATGAATTTTTTGAACCAGCTGACGTCAGTTTTCAACCCTCGAACTGTAGCATCACCACCCGCTGGTCCACAGACTCTGGTGAGTTACTTTAGCCAAATGTCCTTATCCCATGGAGTTTTTTAAGATGAGAGAGAATGCTAGAAAAAAAAATTAACAAACATAGTTTATATTTGTGATATAAAATGATGTACATGCCTATTGTAGGAAAAAATGGAAGAGTACAAACCAAAAAAAAAGCAAATCTCACCCCAGCTCCTTTCATCCACAGTTACTACTATTTTGATGACCATTCTTCCAGCATTTCTCATTGTAAATAAACAAATATAAAGAGCATGTACAATTTTTTGTAAAAGGCATCACTCTACCAGCTGTAGAATATATATATTTTAGAGCTATATATTTTTGCTCTCCTCTTGGGAAAATAGCTTGTATTTTTCCCAGCATTAGAGAGGAATTTTCCCCTCATTAACTGGGAGTCTGAAGAGTACCGTGGAGCTGCTGCTTACTTTGGACAGTTGGCTTGCTTCTGAACCAGGGCAGCAGTCAACAGATGATAGTATCTTGATAGGTCTTTCACATCTTGTTTCTCTTCAGGCGGAAGGAGAAGGTGATGAGCAGTCATCCACAGATCAAGCCTCTGCTATCAAAACCAAGAATGTATTCATAGCTCAGAACGTAGCTAGTCTTCAAGAGCTTGGTAAGACTCTTGATTGTCAGAAAACTGGTTTCTCTGCTTTCAAAAACTCCATAAGTGGGAAAGAATCAAGCAGCAGACAAAGGCCTATTTGTGAGGTCAAGCCTTTTTGTTAATTCAGGTGGCTCAGAGAAGCTACTGCGTGTGTGTTTGAACCTGCCATATTTCCTGCGCTACATTAATCGCTTTCAAGATGCCGTGTCGGCCAATTCCTTCTTCATCATGCCTGCCACAGTAGCAGATGCCACTGCTGTTCGGAATGGGTAAGGTGCTCCAGGCTGCATATGCTTTACATTCTAATGCTGCTATCAAAAAGAGAGAAAATGGTTAGTTGTTACTGCGTGTCAGCTTTCTTTAAGTGTCGGATTGTAGAATCAAGTGATTCAGAGAGGCACTTTTGTTAATCTCCTCTTTTATGTTCCAGTTTTCATTCATTGGTGATTGACGTAACTATGGCATTGGATACCCTTTCTCTACCTGTGTTGGAACCTCTCAATCCTTCTCGTCTACAAGATGTGACAGTGCTCAGCCTAAGTTGTCTGTACGCAGGTGAGAAGTTACTATGTCTGGTCTCATTTTCTCAGTCAAGCACATGTATACTTTCAGGAAACCATGAGATATTTCTGAGTACTCAGCTGTCTCCCCCTTTACTTGGCCCCTTCCACCAAGGTTCATCTAATATCTGGGTGAAATGAGGTCTCAGTAGGAATTTTGTAAGTTGTCCTATTGTTCAACTGCTGACATTGTCTTAAATGCATGTTTGATTTCATAGTATGTGCAGATAATAAGTGTCTACTGGATATTGAAATGGAACAGTATGTAGTCCCTGCCCTCAAGGATCCTGTGCTGGAGCAGTGGGGGACAGACAGGAATGGATGGTATAATGTGAAACAGGAGGTGATAAGGCAGCAGGAGAAGTCTTGAGTGTTATGGGCACACGGAGAAGGGAGGGATTGCGTCTTGCTGTGGAAGCAGGTTTGGGGACGACTTCATGGGACAGGTGGTATCTGTTTATGTTGATAGATGTGACTAACGTTGTTCTCCCTGCTCTTACAAAATCCCCCTTCTTCCTGTTGATCGTGCCGCCTTGGAAGTGGGGCCTGACAGCTGGTGTGGACTTTCTTTGAAGTTACTGTTACAGTAACTTTTTGACCCAGTTCACTGATCCTTGGTTTTAAAATTCCAAGAGTTACTATAGCCCTGGTATGTCTTGGAAGATATGATAATTTCCAGAGTTCACTTGGGTCTGCAAGTGAGGATTTGAACACTCTTGGATACCTGGCCTTGGGACCACCAAGAAATTGCTGAGATTGCTCATCTCCCTACATTCTTTGAATAGCTTTATTTTGAACATGTGTGTGCAAATGGAAGTATAAAAATAAAGGCAGTTTAAGGGGCTGGCCCGGTGGTGCAGCGGTTAAGTGCGCACGTTCTGCTTCTGGCAACCCGGGGTTCCCTGGTTCGGATCCCGGATGCAGACATGGCGCCGCTTGGCAAGCCGTGCTGTTAGGCGTCCCACATATAAAATAGAGGAAGATGGACGCAGATGTTAGCTCAGGGCCAGCCTTCCTCAGCAAAAAGAGGAGGATTGGCAGCAGATAGCTCAGGGCTGATCTTCCTCAAAAAAAAAAAAAATAAATAAAGGCACTTTAATTCAGGGGAGGTAGCAGTCATGAAGAGCTGTTCTTGTATCTCACAGGGCAGGTAGAATGTCAGCCAGGCTGTATCCCTAGGCAGAGGCAAAAGCAGGACCAAAAGTATTCTAGAGTTTGGGGGAACATATTGTGTAAGTCTGTGTGTGTGTAAGTCTGTGTGATTAGTGGGTGTTATACAACTGGAAGGAAAGTAGGACCCAATCACAGCAGGCTTAGAAATGCAGTCTCAGTCATTGGACCATATCCCGCAAGCCAGAAGAGACTGTTAAAGATTTCAAAGTGTGATGTGAGCTGAGCTACATTTTAGGAAGAACATTCAAGCAGTAGTATGCAGGATATTTTGTTTGGCGAGATGAGAGGCCGACGATCTGTTAGGAGGAGTTTGCAGTCATTCACATGAGACACAGTAAGGGCCTGGGCTAGTGCAGCAGCAGTAGGAACGGCAAGTTAGGGCTACATGTGAGAATGTGCTCTCTCCAAGCCCGTTTCCAGTATTTATTTCCTAGGCCTCTACCTCTGATCTTTGCACTTTTTAATTTGGGGTTTAATTTCAATTTTCAGGGAATTTCTTGAATATCACATGGATCTCAGTATACTTAGTCAATAAGGATTAAAGATTCCTTAAAAATTCTTAGTTGGATTAAAGATCCCAGATTTGGTTTGTTGGAATTTGATCACCTGGGATTTGATTTAAGGAAAGGGATTTGGCCTTGATGTCTTAGAGATGTACTAAGTGTGGGATTTTTTTCCCCTATAATCTTAAAAAAAACTTAACAAAAATATTTTAAAATTAGCAGATTTTATTTTTAAAGCAGTTTTAGGTTTACAGAACAGTTGAGCGTATTGTACAGAGTTTCCATATACCCTCTCTTCCCAGTACACAGTTTCCGTTATTAACGTATTATGTTAATATGATACATGTTATAATTGATGAACCGGTATTGGTACATTATTATTAACTGAAGTCCATAGTTTACATTAGGGTTCCCTCTTTGTGTTGTACAGTTCTGTGGGTTTTGACAAATGGGTGATGTCATACGTTCATCGTGACTGTGTTAGACAGAATGGTTTCACTGCCCTAAAAATCCCCTATGCTCCTAGTACTCCCTCTCCCCTACTCTTTTACCCCAACCCCTAGAAACCACTGATGTTTATACTGTTGCCGTAGTTTTACCTTTTCCAGAATGTCATATAGTTAGAATCAACTATATAGTATGTAGGTTTTTCAGACTGGCTTCTTTTGCTTAGAAAATGCATTTAAGGTTCCTCCATGTCTTTTTGTGGCTTGATAGCTCATCTCTTTTTATTGCTGAATAGTATTCTTTGTGTGAATGTACCACAGTTTGTTTATCCATTCATCTGTTGAATAACATCTTGATTTCTTCCATTTGTTGGCGTTTATGAATAAAGCTACAATAAATATTTGTGTGGATGGAAGTTTTTGACTCATTTGGGTAAATACCTAGGAGTGTGATTGCTGGATTGTATGGTAACACTACGTGTTTAGGCTTGCCGTTATGGAATTTACTTTGAGTAATCAGATCATGGACTTGCTTGTGGGTAGGTTGTGTTTTTGTTTGTTTGTTTTTGGTGAGGAAGATTGGCCCTGAGGTAACATCTGTGCCAGTCTCCCTCTATTTTGTATGTGGGACACCACCACAGTGTGGCTTGATGAGCAGTGTATAGGGCTGTGCCCGGGATCCGAACCCGCGAAACCCAGGCCACCGAAGTGGAGTGTGCAAACTTAACCACTACACCACTGGGCTGGCCCCTGGGTTTTGTTTTCTTGTTTCAGTTTTGGTGGATTCCTGAGACCGACCATGCCATAATTAGAATCTGTGCATCTTTTGTTTTGCAGGTGTGAGTGTGGCAACTTGCATGGCCATCCTTCACGTGGGGAGTGCCCAGCAGGTGCGGACAGGGTCCACGAGCTCCAAAGAGGAAGACTATGAGAGTGATGCAGCTACGATTGTCCAGAAATGTGTAAGCCGGGCCTCAGGGACGCAGGAGCCTCAGTTGTTCCACTGAGGGGGTGTGGCCCATCCCACCTTCTTCCTTGGTTGAGGAGAGGATTGGAGTCCTCTCCACACTCCTTCCCTTTGGGTAGTAGGTCTGAGAGATATGCACTCAGCTTGTTTATTTGGCAGATTGCTTGACTCTGCAGAAAACACTGCACCTTTGTGGTAGCAGTGGACCTCATGAAAGATGAGTCATTTAATCAGCAAATGTATTTGAGGGCTTACCATGTGTCAGTGTACTTTTAGTGGAGACAAGATGATTTCAGATAGCAGTAAGTGTGTAGGACCAGTAAATGTGATAGAAAGTGATCTGATGTGGGCCTGGGTGTGTTGCTTTAGATTGGGTGGAGGGAACCCTCTGGGAAGGTGACATTTGAGTTGAATGAAAAGTGAGAGTCAATGCCATGTGAAGATCAAGAAAAATGTGACGGAATTATATCATTGGAAAGTGACTTGAGGATGTTTAACTCTTCAAGCTAAGTTAATTTGGGTAGGATTTAGCATTTATAGTGAAATAGGTCAGCTTGCTCAGAGTTTTGTGTGTTTGATATTGGACAGCTTGAAATCTATGACATGATTGGACAAGCAATCAGCACTTCCCGCCGGGCTGGTGGTGAGGTAAGAAGCACGTCTGCCACGTTCCTGTCTTGTAGGCTTTAAGATGTGTTCTTGTTTTGTGGCCTGTAAAATCCCTACATTCATATTTTTCTTTTGTGCATTTTCCAACAGCACTATCAGAACTTCCAGTTGCTGGGTGCCTGGTGTTTGTTAAACAGCCTTTTCCTCATATTGAACCTGAGTCCTACTGCCTTGGCTGATAAGGGGAAAGAGAAAGATCCACTGGCTGCGCTCCGAGTCAGAGACATCCTTTCTCGGACAAAAGAGGGAGTGGGCTCTCCGAAACTGGGGCCTGGGAAAGGGTATGTGTCTACTTGGCTGTCACTTCTGTTTTGTTTCCCTGCCGTTTTTTATTGATGGGGAGCTAGTGTAACTCCTCTCATCTTCACATCCCTGGAAGAATTTGCCTCTATATCTGGTTGAATTTAAGAGCTAAGATGATGATCCTAGTCTACTACTCCACATCAGAGCTGTGAGATTTGGGGTAGACAGTCTCTCCGATCTTGTTTCCTTACCTATAAGAGGGAGAAGATATCTGTGTAATATATATTTTAGGATCTTTATGAGGTTCAAATCAGAAAAAACAGTTGTATTTTGTATACTGGTCTCGTTTGACTTGCAGTTGATTACTCATTTGCGTGTTTAACCTGTAAAGTGAGGATCTTGCTAGGTCCTCCTGGCCTGCTTCCTGAAACGTTTCTGTTTTGATGAAGTCTGGACAGTAAGCCCTGCTTGCAAGGCAAGAAGTTAGAGATATGACTTCTGTGCTGTTTAAGGTTTTATTTTCTTAGCCCAGACGTTCCTGAATTTCATTTCCTCATTCAGTCCCTACCATGTCCTAGGCTCTAGGCAGGCATTGAAGATACAGCACTAATCAAAGTGCTTGCCTTTGTGGAGTTTCTTTTCTGACTGGAGCAACAGTGAACAAATACAGTAATAAGCTCATGACAGCTGATCATATATGAATGTCATGAAGAAAATAAGGCAGAGCAAGGGGCTGGAGAGTGACAGGGGTTGTTCCTTTGGTCAGGATGGTCAGGAAAGGGCTCTGAAGGCAAGATGTAGAGAACACATGTGAAGTGACAGAGTGAGCCATACAAATTTCAGAGTAGAATTGTTCAGGTTTTGAGGTGGGAGTATGATTGGCATTTTCTAGGATCAGCATGGTCACTGTGGGTGGAATAAGAAATCGAGGAGGGAGAGTGGTAGAAAATTAGATCAGAGAGGTAGCCAGGGCCCAGATCACCTAGGGCAGAGTGTAATCTGTAGGTGTTAAACAGTTTTCAACAGGGGAGTGTTAGCATCTGATTTACTAGTGTCTGAGAAAGCAGCTGATGTGTGAACAGACTGCGGGGTCATAAGAAGGAGGGAGAACAGTTAGGAAGCAAATGCTGTACTCTGAAGGAGAGATGAAGGGGACTTGGAAATGTTGGTGGCGGTAAAGGCAGAGAAGGGGTCACATTGGGATCTGTTTTGAAGGTACAGCTGACAGGATTTGCTGAGGGCTTGGATGTTGAGTGTGCAAAATATGACATCAGAGTTTTTTGGCATGAACAACTGGGTTGTGTAACTTACTTAGAAGGAACACCAACTTAGGAGTAGATTAGGTGGCAGGACAGGAAAAAATGAAGAATAATTTTGGCCGTGCTGAGTTTGAGATGACTGTCAGAGCTGTATTTGAGATGTTGAGTAGGCAGCTGGGTCATGAGTCTGAAGTTTAAGGAGGAAGTTAAATTCTGGACCTCATTCAATACATTATCCACTAAGTATCTTTGTCTCAGGCTCTGTCAGTTCTGGAATTTGCTGTGACCAACAAAAAAAAATGGACACATTCCCAAGAGACATGAAGTTGATATTTGTACAAGTATACATCAAATTGTATCTAAAGAATATTATAATACGGGCTTTTGACCTGGTCAGAAAAGTCAAGGCAGGCTCCCATGAGGAAGTGTTAATTGAACTGAAGTCTGAAATAGGCATTGGCATGGTAGGCGGTAGACACTAGGTAGAGTAGGGAGGCAAGTGCGTTGCAGAGACAACAGTGGTTTGTGGTTTCGTGAGTATGTGTCTTCACTCTTGGCAGTGTAAAGGGAAATGGGAGGCCAAAAGGTACAGCCTGAGAAGTAGCGGTTAGATTTTGAAAATGGCTCTTGTTGAGATTTAAGAAGGGTACATGTACCTTGTATAAATTACAAGCTATAAGAAAGGAAAAAAATCATCCCAACTTCTACCACCCAAATTGATAAACAATCTTTGAGGTATTTTTCTGTGCATATGTGTAAAATATATTTACAAAAATAGGATCACTGGTTCAAAATATTGTAGACGTCTTTTCAGTGACACTATTACGGTTTCTATATAAGTTTTTAGTGGCTGATGGTATTCCGTTGTATGAATATCCCATCGTTAAGTAATTACCTTCTTGAACACTTATTTAGGTTGTTCCAAATTTCTTGTTTTGATAGAACATGCTTTGATAAACCTTCCAAAACATAAATCTTTGTGAGCTTATTTCATTATCCCCTTGCAGTAAATTCTAGAAGTGTAAAAGTTAGGACAAGGGCACACTTATTTAAAAATTTGAAATGTTTTGCCAATCTGCTCTAATGTGCATTCCCACCAGCTTGTGTGCAAATGCCCATTTCCCCAGGTTGTGTCGACAGTGGACATCGTTAGTCTTCGTGTTTGCTAATCTTAGAGGAGAAAGATATTATTATATTGCTCTTATTTGTATTCTTTGATTCCCAGTGTGATTGTAGTCCTTTTCACATATTTTATTGGTCATCTGTGTTTCTTCTTTTGTAAACTGCTGATGTCCTTTGCTCCAGTTTTCTCGTCAGTGTTTGTCCTTTTTTCTTACTGATTTACATGAACTCGTTGTATATTAGATATACTGACCCTTTGTCATGTGGTCATTGGGACAGAGGGAAAAGTTTTACTCGGATTTAATGTAAAACTTTGCTTTTATTCCCTTTGGTTTGTGCCCAGATACTTTTATAGAATTTGGTAAGTTTTAACCTTTTTCTTCTCAAAAGAATGACTTTTAAAAAGTTGAACCAACATCTAAGTATCAGCATCCTCATATGACCCAGAAGCTTTGAATTGATAGTTTAAATTCCGAAATTGCATGGATTTGGAAGAGTTTCTTCTAGTCCTGGAGTTCTTAGCCTGAAGCCTGTGAATGCGTAGGCAGTCCATGGATGGGCTTCAGGGAGATTGTGAGCTTCTGAAATTATATGCAGATTTTGTGTATTTGTGCAATTTTTTTCCCCTGGGGAATGGCCCATAGATTCTGAAAGAGTCTAGGACCCCGAAATGTCAAGATCCACTGTTTCCAAGGTTGTAAGTTATCTTAAGGTTTGTCTTTTCCATTTGCATTGTCTAGGCATCAGGGATTTGGGGTGCTGTCGGTAATATTGGCAAACCATGCTGTGAAGCTGTTAACATCTCTCTTTCAAGACCTGCAAGTGGAGGCTCTGCACAAGGTGAGGGGATTGTACTTGGGGAATCAGCACATTGCTTGCTGGGTCTGCTTCTGGATAAGCTGGCTTGAGCCATCAGATCAAGTTGTTATTTCCTGCTGAGTTGTATCATTAATTCTCTTTTGATCTTGTTACCTTTAGGGTTGGGAGACCGATGGTCCCCCTGCTGTTCTGAACATTATGGCCCAGAGCACCTCCATACAGAGGATTCAACGGCTGATTGACTCTGTCCCACTGACAAACCTGCTGTTGACATTACTCTCAACTTCCTACAGAAAGGTGGGTGGGCCCACACCATTGGTAATTTGGAAGATCTTATATAATGTCACCTTCTCAAAATGAATAACACTGGACAACGTGACCTTTATAAACTCAAAATTTGTGGTAGTCGTTTTGAAGATGAGAGGAATTCTTAAATGATACCAAACATTTGAATCAGTTATTGATTATGAGCCTTGTGATGCATATGGCTACCTGGTGATTTGTGACAACTCGTTTGCTGAAGCCAACAGAGGACACCATGCAAACATTCCTTTTTCAGTTCTGTCCATGTCTCTGGTTTTGGAGTGCTTTTGTGGGTAAAGCAATGAGAGTCCTGAGGGGAGCTCTTAGGAGACTACCTCTTAGATTTAGAAAAAAGAGTAAGACTTGGGGAAAACTTTATGTGGTGAATGAGTTGAAGTGGGATGGCTCTGTTTCTGTGATCAGCAGTTAGAGAAACCTTGCTGTGTTCCTAGGCCTGTGTCCTGCAGCGTCAGAGGAAGGGCTCCATGAGCAGCGATGCCAGCGCCTCCACTGACTCAAACACCTACTACGAGGATGATTTCAGCAGCACGGAGGAGGACAGCAGCCAAGGTAGAGGCCTCTTTTCTCTCTCCTGGGGGAGAAGTCACCCCAGGACGTCCCTTATGGTTCCCTGTTTACCATTTCCTTTTGTCTGACTAGCCTGGGTCTTACTTTCATGTGCCTGTAAAGGTGACATGTTATTTAACAGTGAATTGAGCTGTTGAAGACCAAATGAGAGAAACTACTGTGCTTTTCATTCCTTTCCCTCCAAAATCAAAGTACATCTCAGTTCTTCATATACCTTTTTGTCTTGATCCATTTTGTGAACTCTTCTCTGAGCTTTCCCAGTGAAACTCAAAAGGTTGTGTGTGAGGTGGTTGGTTTGGCTGTTGTCGTAGATTTGTGGCTCGGGGAAGCAAGGAAGAGAAACTCCATGCTCTGTTGTAGTGAACACTAGGACAAAACTAGCATTTCCTCCTGCCTTAGTTTGGAGAGAGACTGAATAAGATAAATATCTCCGATTCTGTATAATCAGGTTTGTGGGAGCAATGTAAAGTACTGTGAAAAGTATGACTCTTATCTTGGGGTTTACAATTGGTAAGTAAAAATTTGCTCTTGAAAATGTTTGGCTTGTTGCCAGTAAAACAAAGTGAGGTTGTTTCTCTTCTTTCATTGGGCTCCTTTCAAAAAATATCAGTTTTATTGAGACATAATTTAAATACAATAAAATGCTCCCATTTTATGTGTACATTTGGATGAGTTTTGACAAGTTTATGCAGCCATGTAACTACCCCATAATCAAGATATCTTTGTGTTCCTTTTGACTTAGGCACTTTTGCAAAGCAGATGTACTGAAATTAAAAAAAAAAATTGATATTTTTGTTACTTTTCTCTTTCTGTGTTCAGATGATGACAGCGAGCCTATTTTGGGGCAGTGGTTTGAGGAGACCATCTCCCCCAGTAAAGAGAAAGTGGCGCCTCCGCCTCCTCCCCCGCCTCCTCCGCTGGAGAGCTCGCCTCGAGTTAAAAGCCCCAGTAAGCAGGCCCCTGGTGACAAGGGCAACATTTTGGCTAGTCGCAAAGATCCTGAGTTGGTAAGAGTGGATTTCTGAGGTTTAGGGGAAGCAGAAATGGGGAGAAGGGGTGTGAAAAACGGATCATTTGAAGCAAAACCTTTTTGAAAGTTGGATAACTGTAATGTTTAAAGATATTTTTACTTAGGACTTAAGCGTATTGATTGTGTTTGATTAAATAACTTGTGCTCCTGATATTATTTCTCTGATGGGTGGTTAGTAGCATAGACTTTGGAATTAGACAGAAGTGAGTTTGAATCCTACTTTTGCCACTTACTGACTTTGTAACTTTGGGCAAGAATCTTCTCCAAGCCCCCCTCAGTTTTCTTTCCTATTGTATGGGAGTGATTGTACTTGCCTCTAAGGATGTTGTGAAGAATTAAAGAGTCAGCGTAGGTCTGGTACATCATAAATACTTGCTATTAGTTCACCCAGTATTTATTGATTACATACTATGTCAGCCCCTATTCTGAAGCCATATCAGCAAACAAGTCACATAGAATCCTTGCTTTCACACACAGCTTAGTCTAGTCGAGGATATGGGCATAAAACATTTATACAATAATTCAATTTATTTTTATTTTTAAATTTTTTTTTGCTGAGGAAGATTTGCCCTGAGCTAACATCCATGCTAATCTTCCTCTATTTTTTTGTATGTGGGCCACCAGCATAGCATGGCCGCTAACAGAGTGGTGTAGGTTTGTGCCTGGCAACCGAACCCGCGCCACCAAAGCAAAGTGCGCTGAACTTAACCACTAGGCCACGGGGGCTGGCCCTCAATTTAATTTTAATAGGGAAGTAAAATGCTGTGAATTCTGTATGTATGTAATGATAATATAGGCTTCAGAATTGAATATATCAATAATGTTCTAGAGCTAGACAAATGCAGGACCTTAGAGGAAGGAAAGAAATGAATCAGTCTATTTGGAAATCCTGTCTTCATACAATATTTTGTGAAGTCCGTTGTAAAGCTGGCACACCTTTTTGTATAACTGGTAGAATTACATGGGAAAGACTGTCATAATTAAACTGAGTCCCACTGTAGGTGATTTAAAATCTAGTTCTTTAGTTCATTGTGTTTATTGCAGGAGACCAATGGGCATATGTTATTTCCTGTTTATATTTAGGATTTGTAGGAGCTCTGGACTTATGAACCTGATATGAGCTTTTTTGTGTTTTTTAGTTCTTAGGTCTGGCTTCCAACATTTTGAACTTCATCACCTCTTCCATGCTGAACTCTCGGAACAATTTTATCCGAAACTATCTGAGTGTCTCTCTTTCAGAACACCATATGGCCACCCTGGCCAGTATCATTAAGGAGGTGGACAAAGATGGACTCAGGGGTCAGTAGACAGGATATGTGCCTGGTGGATTTTTTTCTAGTGGGGTTTGGCCGTTGGCAGGGTGGTGTGATGCTTGTGTAATTAGTTTTCTCATTTGTCTCCAAGGTTCGTCAGATGAAGAGTTTGCTGCTGCTCTCTATCACTTCAACCACTCTCTGGTAACTTCTGACCTCCAGTCACCCAACCTGCAGGTTTGTTTGCACTGTGACTATTTAGGCCAATGCTCTTGACATCAGCTCTCAGTAGGCGCACTTGTTCTTTTTGCTAAGGAACACGGTTTGTCATGGAATCCCTTCCCTAGAAAGAATGTTGAGAGGTTATTCTAGTATGTCCCTCTGCTTTAATTAGGATCATTTTTTTTTTTTTTAAAGATTTTATTTTTTCCTTTTTCTCCCCAAAGCCCCCCGGTACATAGTTGTGTATTCTTCGCTGTGGGTCCTTCTAGTTGTGGCATGTGGGACGCTGCCTCAGCGTGGTTTGATGAGCAGTGCCATGTCCGCGCCCAGGATTCGAACCAACGAAACACTGGGCCGCCGGCAGCAGAGCGCGTGAACTTAACCACTCGGCCACAGGGCCAGCCCCTAATTAGGATCATTTTAAGGAAAACAAAATGTGTCCTGTACCCCTAAGTGACTCAGTAAGGTTAAAGAAAAGGAAAAACTACCAAAACAAACTCCTGATGACTGTCCTAATAGAAAAGTGGACAAAATAGACAAGAGGGCAGTTTGTAAAAAGTTGACCTACCTAAGATGAAGAGAAGGAAATGCTTTAGTTAGTATATCGCCTGTACTACCTTCTCACACTGTGTAGGGTTAGGGTGTCCTGCCAAAGTTTCAGCTCTTTGCCCACATCTGAGTTTATTTAGAGAAGTTTCAAAGTTCATAGACTTGGTCTGTTCCTGTCTAAATTTGTCCAAATAATGGGGAAGAAATATTTTTCTCTAGAAAATAGGAGTTCTTAAGATTCCTGTAGTGATGTTGCCCTCTTAGCATTTTAAAAATAATTACAGACATTGTGTGGACATGCAAACCGGCTGCCCATAACTACTGACTTTATGCAGAGGAAATCTTTAAACCCCCTTTTCATTCCATCTCCAAACAAGGGGCTTTAAATTCTTCCCCCACATTTCACTGCTATGATGGAAGAAAGTGAAGGATAGTCAGTGTAATCTTTGTTGTTAGTGCCGTGGAGTTGATCCTGACTCCTAGCACCCCTGTGACAGCAGAGTGGAACCCTGCCCCGTCTTTTCACGCCATCCTCTCACCTTCTGGCTCTGTATTAGACAAGCTCCGCTGCTATTCATAGGATCTTTATGGCCAGTTTTTTCGGAAGTGGGTGGCCAGGTGCTTCTTCCTAGTCTGTCTTAGTCTGGGGACAAATAGAAGTTATGTCTTAAGAATTGTCTTCAACTGTCAGGGCAATAAAGAACTATGGCTTTGAGTTAGTAAGACCAGTTAGAACTATTCCCTATTAGAGAGGAAATTGAAACTTACTTATTGATGACTTATGAACATCTTGGGAAGAGGACTTTCTTCTGAAAGGCTATGGGAGAAGATGTGTGTGGTTGGCATGGCCCCTCTGTTTTTTCTTTCAAATTCATCTAGTAAAGCAGTCTCCTAAGATGATTTGTGTCTTCTGAAGCCAAATGAGAAGCAGACTTTTGTCTGATTTTCCATTGGCATCCTGCTGCATTGGCCATCGGTGGATAACAGTCTCTAGCCTGGAGGTTGGGGGTGGGGCCGAACATTCCAGCCCTCTCATCATATGGTTGGTTCCTCTGGCAGCCAGCCCCCATCCTGAAGCTAACTAGGGCCCACCAAGTCACCTCATTAGCATAAACTCAGGTGTTATTGAAAGGGGCTTATTAGAACAAAAGATACTCCTCTCACCTCTGTCACTCAGGAAGTTATAGGAGTTTTAGGAGCTTTGTGCCAGGAATGGGACCAAGAGAAAATACATAGTTCTTATTATATCACAATATCACATATTATATTGTATATGCACTATACCCATTAGTGTATAATGGGTACAGAGTTTTAGTTGGGGAAGATAAAGTGCTGGAGATGGATGGTAGTGATGGTTGCACATTGTGTATGTACTTGATGCTGTAGAACTACACTTCAAAATGGTTAAAATGGTCAATTTTACATTATGTTATTTTATTACCAAAAAAAGTGGGAAAAAAAAGTACCCTGCCATATAGTACTAGTACCTGCCAAACATGAGCTGCTGTCTTCATTATTTTGTTACTGTTATTCTTATTTAATATTATTGTATTTATTGTTGTATTTAATATTACATATAAAATTATAACTAATAATATTACTATAGTGATCTGGGTTCATTCATTCAATAAGTGTGCATTGAGCACTTACTATGTGCTAGGTACTGTTGTAGGCACTGAAGAAATAAAGATGACTCGAATTAGTGTGGGGTCATGAGAAAAGAGGGAGATTTGGTGTGGATAAAGGACCTATTGTAGAGATCATGGGAAATTATTTGAATGGGGTGAAGGACATGGGGAGGAAGGAGTCTGAGATATTCCCTGGGTCTAAAACCTAAATGAGACTAGAAGAATGCTGTTGTCTTTAATGGAAATTTGGAAGTCAGGAAGGAGAGTTGGGGGCCAGCCAGGTGGCGCAGCAGTTAAGTTTGCACATTCCGCCTCGGCAGCCTGGGGATCCCTGGTTCGGATCCTGGAGGTGGACCTATGCACTGCTTGTCAAGCCATGCTGTGGCAGGCGTCCCACATATAAAATAGTGGAAGATGGGCATGGATGTTAGCTCAGGGCCAGTCTTCTTTGGCAAAAAAGAGGAGGATTGGTGGCAGATGTTAGCTCAGGGCTAATCTTCCTCAAAAAAAAAAAAAAAAGGAAGGAGAGTTGGTTTGAGGGTAGAAGGAATGATATTGAACGCTCAGTTGGCTCACTGTCTTAGGTGGAAGTCAGCTCAGAGGCTGTATTTACTCATGGAGCACTTGTTTTACCTTTACTCAGAGTGATCCTTTGGATTCTTTAGGTACATGAGGCATAATTTGCCATTTTCTCTGTTTTTTAAAAAAAATTTCTATTGAGATTATGATAGTTTACAACCTTGTGAAATTTCAGATGTACATTATTGTTTGTCAGTCATGTTGTAGGTGCACCACTTCACCCTTTGTGCCCACCCCCACCCCACCTTTCCCCTGGTATCCACTAATCTGTTCTCTTTGTCTACATGTTTAAGTTCCATATGTGAATGGAGTCATACAGAGATTGTTTTTCTCTACCTGGCTTATTTCACTTAACATAATACCCTCAAGGTCCATCCATGTTTTTGTGAATGGGATGGTTTTATTCTTTTTTATGGCTGAGTAGTATTCCATGGTGTATATATACCATATCTTCTTTATCCAATCATCAGTTGATGGGCACTTAGGTTGCTTCCACGTCTTGGCTATTGTAAACAGTGCTGCGATGAACATAGGGGTGCATGGGACTTTCGGAATTGCTGATTTCAGGTTCTTAGGATAGATACCCAGTAGTGGGATGGCTGGGTCATATGGTATTTCTATTTTTAACTTTTTGAGGAATCTCCATACTGTTTTCCATAGTGGCTGCACCAGTTTGCATTCCCACCAGCAGTGTATGAGGGTTCCTTTTTCTCTACAACCTCTCCAACATTTGTTACTTTTTGTTTTGGTTATTTTTGCCATTCTAATGGGTGTAAGGTGATATCTTAGTGTGGTTTTGATTTGCATTTTCCTGATGATCAGTGATGATGAACATCTTTTCATGTGCCTCTTGGCCATAAAACAAACAAGTCAGTGTCAGCTCACCAGCATGGCTTTCTTTTAGTCACTTGTGGTAGCCAGCCTTGAAGCCATTGTGCAGTCTAGAAAGTTGTATAGCTGAGCGTAAGGCCCTTTGTTAGTGAAGGAGGAAGCTAAAGGCAGTTAGCAGAGGCATTACCCAAGTGATTACGGTGCTACCTTTGTCAGTGTGTCGCCCTTTCAGTCAAATGAGAAAAACCATTGTGTAGTTTTGTATACAAGAATTTTGTATTGAAGAATTATATGCAAGAGTTGTACATTGTGTATCATCAATGTTATCAGTTTAAACAGTCACCATTACAACTATTGAAAAAAATCATTTTAAATATACTGAAATTTTGAGGTACCATTGGGATGAAGATGTCTAGAAAATAGTTGGAAATGTGAGTCTGAAATTCAGGAGTTAAAATATTAAGATTGATAATACAGCTTTGGGAATTATCCACTAAGAGGCTGTTGTTGAAATAATGAAGACCAATGAGATGGATGGAGGACAGCAAGAGAGATGAAGGCTGAGGCGGAGCCAGGGGAAGGCCGGTGTTATAGAGGGGCGGAGAAGGGTGTCCGGAGGTGGAAGGGAACGGCTCAGGTCAGGACTGTGCTGCTGTGCTGTGGCTCAGGTTTCCTTCTTAGAAAGTCAGTTCCTCTTGCTTAACCTAATGAGAGTTGGAGTGGTAGGGAAAAACCAGGTGTCTGAAGGACGTTAACTCATTTCTCATGGCTCTGAGGCCTAAAAGAACTGACACAAAACAGACAAAAAGACACTTCACTTAAAAAAATATTGTATATAGGGGCTGGCTCGGTGTCATAGTGGTTAAATTCATGTGCTCTGCTTTGGTGGCCTGGGGTTCACTGGTTTGGATCCCAGGTGTGGGACCTACACACGGCTCACCAAGCCATGCTGTGACAGTGTCCCACGTAGAAGAACTGGAATGACCTACAACTAGGATGTACAACCATGCACTGGGGCTGTGGAAGGGAAGAAAAAGAGGAAGACTGGCAACAGACGTCAGCTCAGGGCTGCTCTTCCTCACCAGAAAGCACACCTAAAAAAGAAATTGTATAAATAACATTATAAGGAATATATGTGAACTATAATCCTTCCACTAAATTCATGACTTTAGTTTTTCCATGTTTCCTTCTAGTACCTATCCATCTAGATAGATGCATAGTTTTACAGTTATAATCAGAACATCAAAACATCTCTTGGTTTCTCTTTTTTCACATTTTACTATTTGTGTGTGTGTGTATATAATATTTTTTATGGTTTACCTTTGTAGTTGCTACCGTTATGGCTGCACTTCCCTTGATTTGAACACTTAGTTTTTTTGCATTTTTTATTACTACAGTAGGGCTACAGTTAATATTTTGGATATAGCTTGGGCGTGTTTACTTTTTGAATTGTTTCCTCGAGTCAGGAATTGAGAAGTTGTTTAGGGCTAAGTGGAGCATAGAGATTAAGAATGTAGGTTTTAGAGATAAACCTGGCTTTGTCACTTGGTCATCTTGTGGCTTTGGTCATGTTCTTAAACTGCTCTGAGCTCCATTTCCCTCATCAGTAAAATGGCGCATACCCCACCTACCATTACAGCTCTGAGCGTTGAGTGTGATGGTGTGGATACAGCACTTATCCTGTGGTAACTGCCCGATACGTGTGAACTACTCTTGATAGCTGTGACATCTTGAATAATTATTTCCAAGGACTGGGGTCCTCGAGGATGTTTTATAAGAATATAATTTAATTTGGCAGACTTAGGAATTTATCCTATATCCTGAGGTAACCATGATTTGTGTTTTCTGAAGCCAAATGAGGAGCAGGCTTTTGTCTGGTTTTCCATTGGCATCCTGCTCAGTGTGTGTGCGCTTGAGAAGATAAGTTGCAGCTTAGATAACTGAGCTGAAAGGAAAGCTCATTTGAGAGACCTGCTGCAACTGGAGGCAAAGACAACCCCAATTAATTCTAGATGCCTTGACATCTGATAGGCCCAATTGCTCTGCTAATACTGTTAGTACAAGTTGTTGGACCTACACGTTGTTGGATGGCCCCCTTTTGAGTGTTATTTGTAGTACGTAACTGATTATGAAAGAAAAACCGTTAGCTATTACAGTTGTTGAAAAAGTTTTCTTTTGAAGGCACAGAATTCTATCCATTTGAAAAATTATCCTGATTTTGTTATTTCAATGCCTTTCTCTTTTTTCAGGACCCCATTTCTGACACTAATTAACTGTAGTTGTTAATGGGGTTAGATTAGTAATTTTTCCTTTATTATTTTTCTCATTTGTTGAATGAAAAGATCTTTCTCTAAACCATTTCTAAATCTGATTTTCTTGTCTTCCTTTCTTTAAAGTACAGTGGTCCCCTCTTAGCTGCGATTTTGTTTTCAGTAGTTTCAGTTACCTATGGTCTGCAGTCCGAAAATGTTAAATGAAAAATTCCGGAAATAAACAATTCATAAGTGTTAAATTGTGTGTTGTTCTGATGATGAAATTTGAGCTGTCCCCTTCCATCCTACCCAGGATGTGACTCATCCTTTTGTCCGTGATATCCATGCCGTATATGCTACCCACTTAGTAGCTGTCTTGGTTATCAGATGGACTGTCATGGTATCGCAGTGCTCAAGGAACCCTTATTGTACTTCATAATGGCCCCAAAGCGCAAGAGTAGTGATGCTGGCAATTCGGATATGCCAAAGAAATGTTATTGTTGTTTAATCTCTTACTGTGCCTAATCTATAAATTAAACTTTATCATAGGTATGTATGTATAGGAAAAAGCATAGTATATATAGGGTTTGGTATTATCTGTGATTTCAGGCATCCACTCGGGGTCTTGGAACATAGCCCCCCTGCAGATGGAGCGGGGGTAGGGGGCTATTGTATTTTTTTCAGTATTAAAAAGTAAGATCAGAGAGTATTAGTAAGCTTTCGGCCTCATTCCCTGCCTTTTTCCTAATGGTCTCTTGTCTGTCTTTCATGTCAGAACACACTGTTGCAGCAGCTGGGTGTTGCTCCTTTCTCTGAGGGTCCTTGGCCCTTGTACATTCACCCCCAAAGCCTCTCTGTACTTTCACGCCTCTTGCTCATCTGGCAACATAAAGCCGGCGCTCAAGGTGATCCTGATGTCCCTGAATGCCTTAAAGTTTGGGACAGGTAAGATACCCCCAAGAGAAGCC
Organism: Equus quagga; assembly: GCF_021613505.1. Classification (NCBI taxonomy): domain Eukaryota; kingdom Metazoa; phylum Chordata; class Mammalia; order Perissodactyla; family Equidae; genus Equus; species Equus quagga. The sequence goes on from NC_060271.1 coordinate 34,806,759, forward strand.
CTGTGGAGAAGGTTATTTACCTTCTAAAATTTGTTTGACTTCTTCGTGGTTCATCTCTGGCTCTGAGATGGTACCCTGATGATCGTGTTTAAAGTGGCAAGAGTGGAGGAGTGTGTTTCTGATTGGGGGAGTTGGGAGAAGATATACTGTTTGAAAAACAGGAGTACATAAACTACGGTCTGGAGACAGAATCTTCCCTGAGCACGTGGGGGATTTGGTCACAATTATGAGGTAGAACTAGAATCCTGAAAGTAACCACTTTTATCCTGACCTGGTTTTTTGAAAGAGAAGGATCAGGGAAGTCAGCTCTGTCTTTGCTTATTTTGCTTTCAACATGAAACCACTTAGAGTGACTTACAGTCTTTTTTGGACAACTTTTAAAGAATTTTTTTTACTTGGGGGAAGCTCAGATTAATCATCTAAATCCTCTTTAGATGGACCTATATTTGCCATTTTTGTTTACATGGTTAGGAGTCTTCAAAGCAGTTTGTTTTCCTAAAAGGCTTTGCTTTTCTCTTCCCCATTCTCCGATCAAATAGCTCTAATGCTGGATTTGAGAAATCATAAACCTCCTTGAATGCCAAAGACCCAGTGTATTTTTCCTTGTGGAATCTTGCAAAAAGGCCAGGAGGTGGAGGGTGGGATGTGGTGAGGGATATTAAAACACAAATCTCTTTCCTGATGGCCGAAGGCAGTGGTACAGTTGGCTACATTCGTTCCTTTTTTGCATAAAAGCTCTTCTGATAAGTTCTCTGAATAGTATAATTTCTTTTTTATTGCTTTTTAGTGCGTTGAGTTATTTTTAACTATAATCATGCAGTGATTTTGACCTGTCGTGTAAACTAAACTCTCAAAACAAGAATTAGACTGTAGAATCACAGTATAGGGGAAGTAATTGAGTTGTTTCTACCTGCTCAGGTTTATTAATTAAAAAAATAAAAGTCGCCTTTGGGGGAGCTTGCAGTTCCTTCCATTGTCAGAAATGGCAGGGTGGGTGTTAATACTACTGTGGCCACAGTTGACATTGCCTAAGGGTTCTTTGAAATGTTTCTGTGGCCGAATCTGGCTTTTTTGTAGCCAAGATTTAGTTTTTATCTTCTCTTTACATGCAGCTTTTTGTCTTCCTTAATTTATCTTAAAGCCTGGGTTTAAGAAGTTTAACTCTTCCAGCATGTGACATTGTAACTCTTGTGGGGTGTTCTGACCTTTTCCCACCAGACATATTCTCCTTTTCTCTGTGGTAGGTTTTTGTCGACAATGAAGCAGAATGCTCTGCAAGGGGTGGTGCCCAGTGAGACAGAAGATTTGAATATAGAACACCTGCAGTTACTCCTCCTCATTTTCCACAACTTCACTGAGAAAGGCCGGCGGGCCATACTGACCCTTTTTGTGCAGATCATCCAGGAGCTGAGTGCCAACATGGATGCCCAGATGCGCTCTGTGCCTCTCGTCCTCGCTCGCCTCCTTTTGATCTTTGATTATCTGCTTCATCAGTACTCCAAAGCCCCTGTGTATCTGTTTGAGCAGGTACAGATGAACGCATTCTTTTTGCTTTACTAGCTGTTACTGAGAGCGTTATTTTCTCAAGTTACCATGATCCAAACTGAAATGACCTACTCCCTTTAGGTTTTAGGTGTTCGTTGTGGTAGGTTTATGAGTAGCTTTAGGAAGACCACCAGGATTTGTGTATGTGCACTCACACTTTATGTTTACCCAGAAGCAATAAATGTAGATTTCTTGATTTGATGCATTTGTTAAAATTGGATTATAGGCTCCATTCACAGGTGTCCTCCTTTGCATGACCCTGCTTTGCCTGTGTCTAGCACAGTGCCCTGAGCAGCAGCCCTCAATGAGTATTTATTAGTGGTTGAATGATGGCCGAGTGGCAGATTTTATAGATCAGTAAATTCACTTGTTGTCGGGATCCAAAATAAGGATGGGAGGGTCATTTAAGATTATTATGGTTAGCATTTTGTAAAGTGTTTCCTTGAACACTATTCTATACTCCAGCAAAAAGATAACTCCTGAAAGAAGTGACAGAAAAATCTAAAATTTTATTTGGTTTGTGAGTTTCCCAAACTTTGATATACCAGTCTGTTATCATGCCTGGAGTGGGAAGCAGAACGGTGACTCTGTATCTTTCTTAATTTGAGTACTTGTGTTTTAAAAGGTGCAGCATAACCTGCTAAGTCCTCCTTTTGGGTGGGCAAGTGGATCTCAGGACAGCAATGGCCGCCGAGCTACCACCCTTCTCTATCATGGGTTCAAAGAAGTAGAAGAAAACTGGTCGAAGCATTTTTCATCAGGTCAGAAGGAAGATTTTCAATAAGAAACTGATTCTCATTGGTGGGATTGCAGTTAGAGCTTGGGGACTCCTCGAGGATCTTTGGTCATTTGGTTTAGTTTACTTCCTGTGGGTGGCACATACCTACGAATTCAAACCGTTTTCAGAAGTAGACTCTCACATATCCCACATCTATTTTAAAAACAAAAAACATTGAGATAAGAATTGGGAATGCTTGTGTCTGCCATGGAGTGTACTATATGGATTCCTGCCACTTTCAGTGATTAAATGTAAGTTTTCCTTAGCAGTGTGGTTGTAACCTATAGGCTGCATTTCCCTTTGGGTCATGGTGGTATACTGTTGGGAAGAGAATGGGAGCCATGACGTTCTCTCCAGTGGTTCTCATATTGCAGTTGTCCGTTCTTTTGGTGAGGTGCCTCTTGTGTTCATTTTCAGTGTATGTCTGCTATCTCATCCTGAGGACTTTTAGGTGTTGTGTATTTTGTGGAAACTTTCATTGAGCCCTAGTGTAATTTACTATCATTGGGATCTCTTCCTAGTTAATCTCTTTTACATTGGGGAGCCAGCATTTAAGTTTAATGCAGTCAGTTTAATGATACAATTTTGGTGGTTAACTTGATGATCGTAGATCACCTTAGTTAACTCCCAGAACAGTGGTTCTCAACTTGGGGTGATTGTACCCCCCACCCCCAAAGGAGACATTTGGTGCTGTCTGGATACATGTTTGGTTATCACAACTGGGAGAGTAGGAAAAGCCAGGATGGTGCTAAACATCCTGCAGAGCACAGGACAGGCTCCCACAGCAAAGAGTTACCTGGTGGAAAATGTCGGTGATGCCAAGGCTGGGAAACCCTGTTCCAAAGTGTTTTCTTAGATTTTACATTTTAGACTTATTACACAGAGTTGAGCATGAAACCATTCTTATTAGCACGTTGTTTTTCAGATGCTGTCCCACAACCCAGATTCTACTGTGTCCTGTCCCCAGAAGCTTCAGAGGATGATTTGAACCGACTTGATTCTGTGGTACCAGGAATTTTAAAACCCCATTTTACATGTGGGTCAGATAGTTTGCTCCAAAATCAGTCTCTGTCAGGGGGACAGGGAATGAACCACTTACTTTTTTACTGTAAGGAGGGAATTTGGTCTGTATTAGAATTTGAGCTTATTCTAAAGGGAAAATATTATTTTTGAGATTTGTTTCTGGGCCCCACTTTTGCTGTAGGGGATGTCCTTCCTAGTGTTTGACACCTCTGACACATTATTCCCGAAGACTGTTTCTGTTAGTATTTTCACATGCAGCTCTTTTAATGGACATAAACAGTTGCCTCATTCTAAAGCCTGCACTTGTGTGCTCACGGTAGCCCATGAACTGAGTGAGGTCCGTCATTGGGAATCTTGCTGCAGTGAGAAATTAATAACTATAATTTGAATGAACTGTTTTGTTAATCATGAGGTTAAGTGATGGTGTATGGGTATTAGGAAAAAGTTAATATTTAAAAAAATAAGAAAAAATGATTGTCTTTTTTTTCTTGATGTTAGGCGTGTGATGTTCTTTTCTCCAAGCTTGTCAAGTATGATGAGCTTTATACCGCACTCACATCCCTGCTTGCAGCTGGATCCCAGCTTGATACAGTCAGGAGAAAGGAAAACAAGAATGTAACAGCCCTGGTAAGACCATGGAAGCCTGGGCTCGTTATGAAGAGTTTGGGGTGTGTTTGATAATTGTGTAGCATTTCTACCAGAAATTTTCATCTGGAATCTAACCAGTGTATTAAATATCTGTTTGCAAAACTGACTGATACTTCAATATTTCTGTGTAGTTTGGGGGGTGATGTTCACCTTGGAGATAATTTTATCATTTTTGTATCTTTTTGTCAGCATTGAGAGAAATGTGAGTTTGAGAGTTAATGGCCACCTAAGTACTGTATCTCCTGTGAGGCTGTTTGATGCATGGTATTGAAAGCCTCACACTTGAGCTTTTTCTGTGGCCCCATGAATATCTCTGTACCTTTTAGAAGCCAAAATAGCAATTCAGGCCACAGAAAGGGCTGGCTGATTGTGGGCCTGCTGAGGAGAATGTCCTGCCCTCTTTTGGTTACTTGGTAAATTATTAGGGAGCCGGAGTTGTCTTAGAATAGCTTTTTTGGCCTGTGAAATGTCCAAAATAGGGAGTAAATTAGTTATTTGTGTGTTTTACCACTTTCTGCTTTATTGTTAGGAATATTCTCTAGAAAGAACTGGAGAGCAGACTTGAGAGCCAAATCTAAGTTGAAAATCAGGACTACACACAATTCTGCTTTAAAAGCTGTGTTTGGAACAGTTCCTACTGTTAGGGAGATCTTGAGGCAGTACCAAATGCTGCTACCTCTGTGACTGCTCTTTTTGCTTCTTCCAGGAGGCCTGCGCCCTTCAGTATTACTTCCTGATACTGTGGCGGATCCTGGGAATTTTGCCACCATCAAAGACTTACATGAACCAGCTGGCCATGAATGCACCTGAGATGAGTGAATGTGACATCTTACACACTCTGCGGTGGTCTTCCCGCCTCCGGATCAGCTCCTATGTCAACTGGATAAAGGTACCACAGTGTAACACAGAACTGGCTGCTGAGGGGTCTCTAAAGCCAACATGCTCTCTACTTCTGGGAACTTTTAAATTTAAGGGTAATGAAAGCTTTCCACTCTGTCTCTCTTGATCTCCTAAACCCTTTTCTTATTGTCCAAATAGGATCACCTTATCAAACAGGGAATGAAGGCTGAACATGCTGGTTCTCTCCTAGAACTGGCGTCCACCAAGTGCAGCTCGGTGAAGTACGACGTTGAAATTGTAGAGGAGTACTTTGCTCGACAGGTGTGTTAGTTTTGGATCCCTAATGACAGAACTTGGCTTCTGCCACAGCCTTTTGCCACAGCTAATTAATATCTTGGGTATTTTTAAAGATCTCGTCATTCTGTAGCATCGACTGTACCACCATCTTGCAACTCCATGAAATTCCCAGTCTTCAGTCCATCTACACCCTTGATGCTGCTATTTCGAAGGTCCAGGTCTCTTTGGATGAGCATTTTTCTAAGATGGCTGCCGAGACGGATCCTCATAAGTCATCTGAGATCACCAAGAACCTGCTTCCAGCCACGCTGCAGCTCATTGACACCTACGCATCATTCACCAGGTGTGACGGGCTGCCTGCCCAGGATGTCGGAAATGGGGAATTTAGATCCTTGAGTGGTTTACTTTCTTTAGGAGCCTGGAAATTCCTCAAACTGAACTTTGTAGTTCCAAGTACTGATCACTCTGCAGATCCTCAGGGACAGAATTTCACATTTTCTCCTTTTTATCAGCTTAGGTTTTTTGTTTTTCCTTTTTTTTTCCTTGGTATAATGTTTTCTTTTCTAATATGAAGGTGTGCCTGATGAGGGAATTTTCAGTAGTTCAGGAAGAGTCAACAAGAAGTTTAATTTCTATAAATCTTTAAATACTTTCTAGCATTTTGCTGTAGGATACAAAGAAAGATAATGTAATTTTTCCAAATACTGTCGTTTCTATTATTCATTAAGATGAAGCTGTTTAAGTGTTCTTTATTTCATGGTATGTAGTTGGAGAAAAAAAATTTCTTAGAGTATTTTGAAATCCAGATCCAGCCCTTTCTGTAGTAAACATTGCAAATTGCACACCCTGTAGACTATTGTTTGTTCTGCATGATTTATTTAGACATTTTAGATCATTTTCAGTGTATAAAAATTGAGAGTTTATTAACAAATCAAGATTTCTCGCTTTTTTTACATTGGAAGAACTGGCAAAACTAGGTCTGACTTCCCATATGACAGTAACATACCGGAGCTGAGGAGTGGCTCTCCCGTGTAGCTGCTCTCACTGGGCCCCTTCAAGCTCATTTACCTTATCTGGTCCCTATAGGATTTCACTGTTCAGCTCCTTTTCTGTGGGGCTTTTATGCTGAGAGGGACGTAGATCCTTGTAAAACTTGACTAACGTTTTTTGCGTGAATACCTTGCGGTAGAGAGAGGACTATTGCTTGAGTCAGAATTTTTGAACAAATATGAGCAATAAGCATAAATAACAAGTACGAGTGCTTGCTGCTTGCCAAGTACTTTTCTAGGTGCTGGGTGTATAGCAGTAGCAAAGCTGACCAAGTCATTGCCCTCCGTGAGCTTACAGGCCCTAATCTGACCCATTAGGCCAACGCTTTCTAAACTGAACTGTTCATAGATGTTTCTGGGCAAGTAAGTTTGGGAAGTGCTGGGTAAATAAAATTAAACAGTTTTAACAAAAAATACAGTACTTCTCAGATCCTTTAATATATATATTGCCAAACTTCTGAGGCGAGTGGGAGGAGGGTAATTAGAGTATTCAGTGTTTCTTAAACTCGTTTGTCCTGGAATTGTGTTTTGAGAGCATTTCAGAGGATGAGATATTCTTTGGGAAACAGTTACCCATTGGAATTTTTATGAGACCAGACAGGGGCAGGTACACTCGACTACATTTAACAGATTAGGAAACTGAGATACAGGTTTTTCAATTTGTCTAGGGTTAGTTTCTGCTAACTGTGATGGGAGTAGATTGCTTTAGCTTTCACATATCCTCCTACTTTTTCTTCAGAGCGTACTTGCTACAGAACTTTAATGAAGATGGATCCACTGAAAAACCTTCCCAGGAGAAATTGCATGGCTTTGCTGCTGTTTTGGCTATTGGCTCCAGCAGATGCAAGGCGAACACCCTGGGTAAGTGAGTGGGCTTTTGAATAATACTGTCACTGCTGGTACACTAGTATTCGCGCTGCTCTCCCTCTCTACCTGTCTACTGGCATTTACCATTTATCGGAACCTTTCTGTGTGTCACACATTGACATAGATCTGTCTTGATCTTCACAATAATCCTGTGAGGTACGTGTTGTTGTTATCCCCTTTCAGTCATTAGGAAACTGAGGCTTAGAGAACTTCTCTTTGCCCCAAATCGTACATCTTGCAAGTGCTGGAGCTGGGATCCAAACCCAGATCATTTGGTTCTGAAGCATTAGACTATTTTGCTTTGTTCTACTTTTCATTTATAGAGATTAGGAAGACTAGCAAGCCACTGCTTCGTGCTTGGGAAAGCCTCTTCCCATGTGAGGAGTATCTGTAGAACTTTAGGATGGGGAGTCACAAGGACTTGAGCAGGATCGGAGCTAAGTGCAATAGTCATCCTTTAAAAGTTATAGCCATTTATGTTTTCCTGAATATCAAGCTTTAAATCCCCTTTCAGTGTTCAGATATTCTCACTTTTAGAAATTAAATTCCACCACTTCACTGAATGCTGTTATTAAGGTGCCTTAATGATCCCTGCCGTCAAGATTTGTCTTAAGGAGAAAAGAGATTAAAGTGCTACCTATTGATAGAAGGTGTCACAGATGTTTGAGTGCATTTAGCCTGACGTGTAATGACTTGCCTTCACTTTGCATCTTGTTTTCAGTTGTCTTCTTGACTTGTAAGATTAGAAAGTGAATATAATGGGAAATGAAAACCTTACAATTCAGATTGTTAGCTTTTAAGCAATTAGCTAGTTCTTGGATATAGTACTGCTATTGAAATATCCATCTAAGCTATTTTAGTAATTATTTTGACACCCTGGGCTGTGGTGTTTCTTTCTGCATTTTGGCTTGGCTTTTAAAATGCTGTGTGTCAGTCTTTCTCTTGTTCTGATTCCTTGCCCTTTCTGTCACCTCCAGGTCCAGCACTGGTTCAGAATTTACCATCATCAGTGCAAGCTGTTTGTGAATCCTGGAATAACATCAATACTAATGAGTTTCCCAACATTGGCTCCTGGGTGAGTGTCTGTTCCAGGAGTAGAAATATGGAGCACTAGCCATTCTGTGTTCTCTTCTTGTTCTTTTGGCTTAAACCAGCTGCCAAGAGATCTTTGTATGTTGCAGTAGTATTTGCTGTAGCTAAATCAATAGTCAATGCCTTGAATTACCCAAATGGTACCCATGCGATCCTTTTGCTAAGAGGACTGTGTTACTGTGTACAGGATAACTACTTTATTACTATGAGCCTCAGTTTCTTCATTTGTTAAATACTGGGGTGTGAAGATTAAGTATATTAAATGTAAAGTGCTTAGCACATTATCTGGCACATAAATTCTCAGTAAATGTTAACTCTTTCCTTTCCTTTTTAGGTTATCTGTCAGGAATGTGCTCTTTTTGTCATAATTTTATGGGGTAGCTTTTAGGTTCTTAGAAGACTCTTGAGTCTTCTGTCAGTTTCCTTCATCTGTGTGTGCTCTACTCAGATTACCTCTCTTAAATTATTCTGTTATTACAGTTCTTTGGAAAAGCCAAGTATTAGAATCTTGTCGTCCCTACTTTGTAATTGTAACCTCTGTTTACATCACCTGGAGCTGTAGTATAGGGATAATTAAGATATTTGTAAGGAAAGCCAGATACGTCGTAAAATCAAGATCCTTCTCAGTTCTTAGAGACAAATAACAATAGTTTTAATGTGAAATATAGTATATTCTAATTATTTGAAAAGTGGTATTTGGTATCCTAATCGTATACCAACTAAATTTTAACTAACTTCTTAAATTTTAACTGTGTACTAACTAAAATCTGTTAAGTGCTTCCGTCCCTCCACCCCGTATCCCTTCACACGGTGAGTAATAGCGTACGCTGAGCACAGCCATTGCCTGTAAGCCTCAGTGGGGTCTTATTTTATGTCAGCTTGGTTTCTTGTTTTCCGTCTGGGCATTTCGTCCTGGGCAGATAGATGGTCTGTCCATTCACGTCTGTTTTGCTTCCGTCAGCGCAATGCCTTTGCCAATGACACTATCCCTTCGGAGAGTTACATCAGTGCTGTGCAGGCCGCTCACCTCGGGACCCTCTGTGGCCAAAGTCTGCCTCTGGCTGCGTCCCTGAAGCACACGCTCCTCTCACTGGTCAGGCTGACTGGAGATCTTATTGTGTGAGTACCTACTGCCCAGCCCTGAGTGTCCTCTACACTTGTCTCCTGTCATAGCTAAATGAAGACACTGGGGCTATCTGATAATGCTTTTCTTGCATGTTTCCATAGCAAAGAGAGCCTGTTGCTTTCGAGTACAGTATGAGCGTTTATGTAGAATGGTTTTTAACTTATCTGAAGGACAGCAGAGTAATTCTTCCTCTCTGTGTAGTATTTTTCAGAAAAGGCATGCTGGCTTTAAATCATATTGTGATTTAGAGGTGCTTTGGGTTTAATTTTTAAGGTGACAGTAATGTATTTGAAGTCACATTTCTCCAGAATCATTGCTGGAGTTAGATGCTGCCGTTGTGGGGACTAGGGCAAGCCGGTAGAGGGACTATTTTGTCTTTGTGTACATAGGTCATGGGTAAAGTCCTACATCACCTTACCTTAAAAGCAATCCAGATTCCTGGCAGTTCTAGAAAAGTTGTCTGGGATGGGTTATTAGCTTAGGTTTCAGTTAATTTTCTGAATATTATAAAATACATTTTATATGATTAATGTTTTAATAAGACTTTTCACATGGAGGTGATTTTTGCTTCTGATATAATAATGAAAAAGTAGAATTTGAGTTGTATGGTTACCCCCATGTAAAACAACCATTAAGGGGAAAAAAACTGGAATAAAAGCCTTTCCCCTCAATAAGTGATTGAATTACCCTGTCCTGTCCTTACAGCTTTTGGAGGAGTATTTTCACTAACTTGGTTCCATTTTCTTTGCTGAAGTTGGTCCGATGAGATGAACCCGCCACAGGTAATTCGGACCCTGCTTCCCCTTCTTTTGGACTCAAGCACTGAGAGTGTTGCTGAGATCAGTAGCAACTCACTGGAGCGCATCCTGGGCCCTGCAGAGTCTGATGAGTTCTTGGCTCGTGTTTATGAGAAGCTGATCACTGGTTGTTACAACATTCTGGCCAATCATGCAGATCCCAATAGGTGAGCCTGATTGAGGAGAACGGTCAGTAAGCTTCCTGTGACCTCCTGCTACTTACTCTCAATGAAACGTACCACCAGCGGCTTCTTTATGTCCTTAATTAATAGCTTATTATTGTGCCTTTTAATAGAAAGTTCTGTACTTGTGTGCATTTCCTGTTCTTGTGGACATGCACGAAAGGTGACTTAGAATACTCTTTTGTGATTAATTCTTAGGAATAAACATTAACAAAATGTTCAGATTTGGAAACTTTAAGTAATTCAACAGGTGCTTATCAAGTGCTGTACTAGATGTGATGAAGTGTACAAAGGGGCTTGATAAAACGTATGATGTTTTTGTAGCCGCGCTTCTGAGATGAGTGGTCTGTGGAATTAGGTGGTCTCATAGCACTGTTTGACCTTGATAGTTTAGGCCATGTTGAGATAGGTGAACCGGAAAGAACAGCGGAGTAAGTTGCAGTCTTACCCCACTGAGAACTGGACAAATAAAGGTTCCAAGTATTGGGATTTCCTTTTTTTGTTGTTGAGGAGTCCAGGTTTTTGTCAAGGGCTCCTGCTTTCCTCTTCTATCCTCCCTCTCTCCTTTCCTTCCATCTTTCTTTCGTGCCAGGCTTTATGCTAAGCTTTCTCAAAACGAAATTGAATAGTGCCCTCAGGTTTAGTCATAAATGAACTGTGTATTTTTAGAAATCAGTATTAGGAGGACATTAAACCACCTTATTTCTGGTAGTTAATTTTTCTTTTTGATCCTTAGTGGACTAGATGAATCCATCTTGGAGGAATGTCTCCAGTATTTGGAAAAACAACTGGAAAGCAGCCAGGCTCGTAAAGCTATGGAGGAATTTTTCTCTGACAGGTGAGCTGTATTTTGTTTTATTCAGTGAACGGTTTTGAATGCCTCAAAGCAACGAGCTATTTATGTTGACTTAGGTGTTCTTTCTCAGGGAATACTTAAGACCTACTTAGGTGTTTGTACCTCAAGGAGGACTTAGGTTAGTTGCTGACTCCTGGAGGTTATTGATGAGGGGTTGATTCCATGAACACCTAGTGTTGTTGATTCACAAATGACCAGTTCCCTTAGAGGAGATGAGATTGTGAAGAAATAGAAACGGGTGCCTTTTATGTGAGGCTTAATGTGATTCTTTCATTTTTTCCCCTCCTGCCTCCCAGTGGAGAACTTGTGCAGATCATGATGGCAACAGCCAATGAGAACCTCTCTGCTAAATTCTGTAACCGAGTTTTGAAATTCTTCACCAAACTCTTCCAGCTGAGTGAGTGACAGCTTTTAGTAATCTTCTTACGGGAACTTTGATGTCCGGCTAATACTGTGCATATCTTCTGCCCGAGTATAACTGCAGCATGAAAATGCTAACAAGTGGAGAGAATCCCTAAGAGAAAGTTTGGAGAAAGTTGAAAACTTGCTTGAAGGCTTTCCCCCTTTCCTGGCTCTCAGTTTGCACCTCCCTTCCTTCCTCCCAACCCTCCGCCACTGACCTTAGCCTCTTGGTCTGTCCCCAGCTGAGAAGAGCCCTAACCCGAGCCTTCTGCATCTTTGTGGCTCTCTGGCACAGCTGGCCTGTGTGGAGCCGGTGCGTCTCCAGGCCTGGCTCACCCGCATGACTACATCTCCCCCCAAAGATTCTGATCAGCTGGATGTGATTCAGGAGAACCGGCAGCTCTTACAGTTACTGACCACGTACATTGTTCGGGAAAACAGGTAGAGCAGCTGCATTTATGTCACATGTCTCTAACCATCCCACAAATATGCTGAGAACATTTGCAGCTATCTTTCCTTCAGGCATCGGTCATTAGCATTCAGCAATTCCATAACTGCCTCTTGACAGACTCAAGGAATCTAGTAGAGCTCCTTGATTTTTCCCATGGAAAAACTTTTGCCATGCCTTGGCCTGTCAGTTGTAACATGGGTGGATATTTTGTGCTCCAGTAGCCCAGGTCCAAAACTAGGCTTAGTATATATAGTCCTGTATTTAATGCTTGATTTTAAACTTCTTTTAATTACTCTTACAAATTTAAAAGTACGCAGAGTCAGATTCCTGTTGATTACTTACCAATTTGCTATTTCTTTTCTACCAGTCAAGTTGGGGAAGGTGTGTGTGCTGTGCTTCTGGGCACCCTGATCCCTATGGCAACAGAGATGCTGGCCAACGGTGATGGGACTGGTTTCCCTGAACTCATGGTTGTGATGGCCACTCTGGCCAGTGCAGGTCAAGGTGCTGGCCATCTTCAGCTTCATAATGCTGCTGTGGACTGGTTGAGTAGATGGTAAGATGATGAAATTGGAGGAGTCCATCTGTAGGTTACAACATTGCTCTTAGAGAAAAGGGGGATAATTAATTGCAGGTTATTTTCTTTGTAGTTTAGAGTGAATGTAGAAGAAACGTGAATCTCTGCCTTTTTATTGGAGATTGAAGGAGTAGCCAATAACTCTGTTCGCTTTAGACTTGATCATCATTATTTTCTTAGTAGGGTTTTCTGTTCATTGTTCCTAAGAGAAGTCTTGGGGAAAGTGTACCAAGTGTCAATGGTAAGACCAGAGCACCCCAAACCTCTGGGTACCTAAATAGTTTTCTAAGAAGGCCTTTGCTTCTCTTTCTCCACAAATTGATGCAGAATTCATGAAGATGCTTCCTTTCTTTGGTTCCCTAGATGATTTTATGCCCCCCCCCCCCCCTTTTTTTCTTTGGGACAGCAAGAAATACCTGTCACAGAAGAATGTGGTTGAAAAACTGAATGCCAATGTAATGCATGGAAAGGTAAGAGAAGTGAGGAGTGGCGACAGTCAGGGAGTGAGGGTTCTTACCTTTGTGGTCAGGTGGAGGGCTCTCCTTCTCACTGGCTTCTGTCCCTGGCTGGCCTCCGGAGGATAAAGGCCTACGATCCCAAAGGCCTAGAAGTGTGTAATTGCGAACTGCATGCCCTCAGGCCTCTTCTGGGTGGCAAGAAGTGATAGGAAGGAAATATTCTGGGAAGGAAATATTCTGGTAAGCAAATATCCAGCAGAATCCTTTTTAAAACATAGTGAATTCCTGCTATTTTTAGATACTGGTATGCTATGGAAAATTCTCCCCTGCCTCTGCAGGGGAGCTTTGCTCTCTGAGCAGGTGCTATATGGGGTTACAGACTACCTTCTCAGCTCCAGTCCAGATGGTAGAATTGTTTACTTTACCTGAAGTTTCAGGTCACTGTGTTGAGAAAAAAGGGTTTGAAACTGACAAGAGATCTTGCATTCAGGCATTTTTTCCCCCTACCCAACTCGTAAACCTGACAAAGGTGGCTAACAGCAGATAACTGGTCTCTGAGACCCACCACAGCCCCCTGTTTCTCCCTTCTTTCTTGCTAATCTTTATCCTTTCAGCACTCAGCTGTCAGAGTGCAGAGTGAAGGAACTTAGCGATCTGAGGCTTTGATGCCAGACTGTTGGGTTTTTAAGGCAAGCATGAACTGCCTGCAGTAGTTTGCTGGAAAATTTTTCACTTGATCTCTGAAGCTATTCTGCTCTGCTGCAGTAATTTAAAACCCAATAATTTAAATGTCTTTCACTACAGGTTAAAAAAAATGCTAATCGTAGAAAGTATGTCAGTGAGAGCCTATTCATACTTCTAATCTAGTCTTTTTTTAAATTGAGATATAATTGACATATTAGTTTCACATGTACAACATGATGATTCAATGTTTGTATATATCGTAAAATGGTCACCACAGTAATTCTAGTTAAGATCCATCATCAAACATAGTTACAAATTTTCTTTTTAATGTTGAGGACTTCTAAGCTCTACTCTCTTAGCAGCTTTCAAATATGCAATATAATATTAGCTGTATTGAATGTAATGTTGTACATTCCATCTCATGGCTTATTTATTTTATAACTGGAAGTTTGTACCTTTTGACCCCATTTATCCATTTCATCCACTCCTCCCACCGCCTCTCTCTGGCAACCACTAGTCTATTATCTATCAATCTAGTTTTTTCTTGAATGATTTTTGTCTCTATTTTCACTCTATTTTCCTGGGTTGAATTTTTTTACTTCATTTTACAGAGTTTTATGAAAAGTTATCTTTGTGCTTAAGAATGAGTGAATCACACTAATTCAGTACAATTTATTGACTGGCTACATGCAGTCATAGTGCTAAGAGCTGAAGAAATAGATAATTCAAATGTTTTTCTTTTCTGCTTTTATACCATCCCTCTGATCTTGAGCTTTATTGAGAAAACAGTTTATGTAGTAATCAAATACAGAGATCTAAAACTTTCTGTGGTATGGTGGTCTTCTTTTGTAGCATGTGATGGTCCTGGAGTGCACATGCCATATTATGTCTTACTTGGCTGATGTCACCAATGCCCTGAGCCAGAGTAATGGTCAGGGCCCAAGTCACCTCTCGGTGGATGGGGAAGAGCGGGCCATTGAGGTGGACTCAGACTGGGTGGAGGAGTTGGCAGTGGAAGAGGAAGATTCCCAGGCTGAGGACTCAGTAAGTACCAAGTACCCACCAGGGTAACCGTGCAAGGTAGTGGCTGGCTGGCATTTGCCTGGCTCACACTAACAAGCCTTTGGCTCTCTTTTCTAGCTCCTGTGAGCTTCAAAACTCTTCCCAGTCCTTGTTGCTTTCTCCCAGCTTGCAGGACTAATGCCAGACTGACTATTCCAGACCTGCAGGGCAAACTGTAGGGATCTAATTTCCAGGGGAAAGGGCTATTTAGTAAGCACGTGCCTTCCAGAGTCACTTGTCCTGTGATCTGTCAGTTTTCGCATCCAAGATGGAGTTTAAGGGATGAGTTCTTCATGAGGATGGTATGAGCTCCCTTACAGAGAAAGCATGAGATTAATTTTTTTCTTAACCACAAAACCTTAAGGTCTGACCTGAACTTGCAGCACGTTTATAGCCTACAGGCTCTTTCCAATTGGAGCAGGTTTCTACTGGTCATTTATGAGTTGATTACTTTCAATAGGGTATGTTTTTGTGGGTGCCTGTGTGGAAGGATATATTTTTGATTAAAAAGACTTATTATCTTTGAAGGATGAAGATTCTCTTTGCAATAAACTCTGCACTTTTACTATTACTCAGAAAGAATTCATGAACCAGCATTGGTAAGAGGAGTTCTTCCTTTCTGGTGAGAGTTTGCTGGACCTTGATTGTTGAGACTTCTGGGCTCATTTGCTGGTTCTTGTTCTTCGTAGGTACCACTGTCACACCTGCAAAATGGTTGATGGGGTGGGTGTTTGCACAGTTTGTGCCAAGGTGTGCCATAAGGATCATGAAATTTCTTATGCCAAGTATGGATCCTTCTTCTGTGACTGTGGAGCCAAGGAAGATGGCAGCTGTTTGGTGAGAGATTGGGGCATCTGCTAGACTATACAGGGTGACTTGTTAGTGACATGGGAATGCTTAAACCAAACCAAAAATTCCCATGTCACCTTCATAGTGGCTTGGGTCTAGGAGTAAGTTCTCTGGTTCTATCACTGAGCACTTCACTTAGAATGTTAGAACTTTTGGGGTCCTTAGCGGTCTTGTAGATTTTTTCTGAGACTTGCCCACAATATCAGATGTTATAATCAAGATCTGTTTCTGTGAGTGAGTAAAGTATTAGCTCTTAGATGAATACCATGAAGATCAGAGTTCAGGCTTCTGGATATCATTTAAATGGTTAGCCAATTTCTCCTTTGGGTCAGATTTTCCTCCAAGATCTTAGGCAATAGTTCATCCATGCTTGTGACAAGAGCTTAGGGCCTCTCATGTTTTCTGTCTCTAGGCACTGGTGAAGCGAACTCCTAGCAGTGGCATGAGCTCCACCGTGAAGGAGTCAGCATTTCAGAGTGAACCCAGGGTTTCAGAGAGTCTGGTGCGCCACACCAGCACCTCTCCAGCTGACAAGGCCAAAGTCACCATCAGCGATGGAAAGGTTGCTGACGAAGAGAAGCCCAAGAAGAGCAGCCTCTGCCGCACAGTGGAGGGCTGCCGGGAGGAGCTGCAGAACCAGGTAGGGCTCTGATGGTGCCTAGCAGGGTGGGCAGAGCGCAGAGCCTGGTGGGTGGTTCAGGAGCAAACGGTGCACAAGGCTGGGACAGGGCCTGGAGACATACTGCACCATGGGGTAGTCTCTGGGAAGGTCGCTGGACACCACCTCCTAGACACAGCTTCTAAAGGCTCCTAAGCCACTAACGGAAGCACAGGTTCACTTCCAAATCCCACAACGGCGGAGACCCGGGGTTTCTGCAACCCAGAGGCAGCCTTGCAGCAGGATGGCCCTGCCTTGCAGCTCCACTGGTGGAACTTAGAGTTGTTGTCTCCTTTCTCTGTCACTCATTTTCATAGTGTGGAAACAAATAGTGTGTGTTGTCAGTTATACCTTGTAGGGAAGAATTATGACTGAGGAGTATTATGGGGGGTTTGTGGGAGAGTAAATTTGAGTTGTGTAATACTCTAGAGCACTCTTTTTTGGCGAAGGTTCCTCATCTGAAGCACAGAATACAGAAGATGATTCCAGTGATGATTTTCTGAGTTTTCCCAAGGATGGTACATAACTAGAGCTGTGGTAGATGGCTAGGAGAGAGGTTAACTAATTATATGTGGTGGGTGCATTTAAGCATTTGGTATCTATGTGGGACTCCTGCTTTAGGAAGCTCGCTCTAGGGTTAGTAGCACAATAGCATATTGACTGGAGTCAAATTCAGTATTACAGAGAGAATGAGATGATGGCTAGATTATCGAATCGGAAGTGAGGAAACTGGATTCTGGATTCTGAAGGTAGTTACTGGCAAAATTATTACGATGCGTATGACCCATTATTTGTCTTTTTTTTTTCCACGTGTGTATTTGGATTTTTCTCAGGCCAATTTCTCCTTCGCTCCTCTCGTGTTAGACATGCTCAATTTCCTCATGGACGCCATTCAGACCAACTTTCAGCAGGCTTCAGCTGTGGGGAGCAGCAGCCGGGCTCAGCAAGCCCTCCGTGAGCTGCACACAGTGGACAAGGTGGTTGAGATGACAGACCAGCTCATGGTGAGTGTGTCAGGGTCAGGAAGTTGGGTGGGTGTAGGAACCAGCGGATTTACTGAGATGCCCAGGTGTGCTTGATACTCTGAGGAATGTCCGGAGAACCGTCAATCCCTGGCTGTCCAGAACTTATCTTAGATGCCATCTAAGCCATCTTGACAGCCAGTGTGCAAATCGGCATATGAAGTGTATCTTCAAAAGAAGGAATGCAGAGGCCATTTAGAACAACCCAGTGACTGTCCCCTCTTTTCAGTTCATATAAATGTATGAACCCTTGAGATGTGAGGAACAACATTTGAGGGCAATTGGAATAGTTAGAAATTTCTTCTGTGTATAAAATAGAAAAGCTCCTCACTGTGTCTTCTCTCCTGAGGCTCATCTGACTTGCAGAAATAAAGCTTGTCCTCTTTGGCTGACGGCCCTTTAGGTAGCTTTTCTTTATTTCTTCATGTAACATGGCTTATAAGTCATAAGTCATTATCCGCTTCAAAACCTGCTGCGCAGCACTGAATATAGGATTCCTGGCGTGGCCGGCCTGGCCTCTCCAGCAGTGCTGTACAGGAGTGGAAAGTAAAGTGTTGGCCCTTCTGAAGGGAAGTATAAGAATGAGTGAGGCACGTGTGTATCTCAGAGGGTGACTGTTTTTAAGGGAAAAATAACTCACTTGGAGCTACACACACAGACATACTCTGGTATTTTATTAAAAATCAGTCAGTTTTAGAGCAGTAGTTTTTAGACTTTTAGATATTAAAGATGAAGCGAAAAAAAACATTGGGGTATTGGTGTTGGTGATCCAGACAGTTGCTGACTTAATTCT
Organism: Equus quagga; assembly: GCF_021613505.1. NCBI lineage: Eukaryota > Metazoa > Chordata > Mammalia > Perissodactyla > Equidae > Equus > Equus quagga. The sequence goes on from NC_060271.1 coordinate 34,824,815, forward strand.
ACCAGGTTAAATGGATGAAAAAAAATTCCTTCCATCATCAGCATCATTTGATTTTAAAAAAGGGCATTTTAACATTTTTTAAAAGGCAGTACTTTGTATTAATTAAATTTAACTTTGTGAAACATTCTCTTCATTGTTCTTATTGGCCTGAGAGTAACTTGGACAAATTTTACTCAACTGTCCGTGGATGAGATGTTGGAATCCATTGCTTTTGAGTGACTAAGTTGTGCCATATCTCAGGCATACGAATAGTGTATGAATCCACTTGATCTTTGCTGCCTTCTTACTGCCTGCTCTCTCTGCCCCCGTTTGCCAGGTCCCCACCTTGGGCTCCCAGGAAGGTGCCTTTGAGAACGTTCGGATGAATTACAGTGGAGACCAGGGCCAGACTATCCGGCAGCTGATCAGTGCCCATGTGCTCCGGCGGGTGGCTATGTGTGTGCTCTCCTCCCCTCATGGGCGCCGCCAGCATTTGGCTGTCAGCCATGAGAAGGGCAAGGTGGGTTCTCCTGTTCCTTCCTACTCATTTTAGGTCATGTTTGCCTTAGTGCAAAGCAAAACAGATGACTGTGCTCTGATTGGCTCTCTGGGGAAGTCTGATTCCAAGAGTGCTTTAGGGACAGATCAATGAGCTTTTCTACTCAAACCCCTGAGTTATCTCATTAGACCTAGCATCACTATGACCAGAACAGAGACCGTTTCTAATTAGTGAATTCCCACTCAAAACATATCTTTCAAGGGGCCAGCCCAGTGGCATAGTGGTTGGATTCATACACTCTGCTTCAGTGGCCTGGGTTACATGGGTTCAGATCCCGGGCGTGGACCTACGCACTGCTCACCAAGCCATGCTGTGGTGGCATCCCACATACAAAATAGAGGAAGACTGGCACAGATGTTAGCTCAGGGCCAATCTTCCTCACCAAAAAAAGAGAAAAAACCACCCATATCCTTCAAGCTTCCAGGGAAGGGTAATGACTAAGAGTTTTTCTAGGACAACATAGCTCCCAGTCTTGGCCCAGTTTGGTAACTCTGGAGTGCACAGCTGAGAGATAAAAGTCTGCATGGAAAGACTCGGTGTTCTGTATTTAGTTCTTCCCTGGCCTCCCAGCCCTCTAAGTACACAGGAAAGTTTGTGTCATTTTGTAGAACCAGTGGAAGTTGGAAGGGTGGTGGGTAGCTTAACGCCTGCTTTTCTGTATTCTGGCTTCTTCATCACCACTAAAGTTGTCTTAACTTTAAGTGAAAAGCAAACTAGAGATATGCATAGTCCTTAAAACAGCTCAAAAATACTTTGAAAAACATTTTCATAGAAAACTAGAAAGAACAATAGTACATAGGAGTTGTGGAATGATTTTTATGAACTGATTATACAAAGAGCAGTTGGTTTCGTTTCTCATCTGTTTTGTCCTCACTGGAAGAAGGAAACGGAAGGTGTTCCATATCTTTGAACCAGGAGAAATAGAGGCTGATACTGGTCTAGGATTTTCCCGAGAGACTTATCCACAAACAAATGGCTGTGAACTAGTATCCCTGGTGAAGGCACTTTTGTTACTGCTCCGTGTTCTCTCAGAGCACTGGCGTTAAGAATAAATTGGTAATTGTTCCTTTGCAGATCACCGTTCTGCAGCTTTCTGCACTCTTGAAGCAAGCAGATTCCAGCAAAAGGAAGTTGACTCTGACCCGCCTGGCTTCCGCCCCCGTCCCCTTTACGGTGTTGAGCCTCACTGGGAATCCCTGCAAGGAGGACTACCTTGCCGTTTGTGGGCTGAAGGTGAGGCTTGGTCCAGGTTTGATTACCTTGAGCTGCAGATCCTGCTCACCTTCTCTTTCAGCACCACTTTCTCTCGTTCACTGTTGAGATTAAAACTTAAAAGTCATTGGAATGGAAAAGAAATCTTTCTCTAACTTTCTTCCAGATCTTCCACATTTCTCTTGTATTGGAAATAATCTTTGCATGTTCTTGAAACCTGAATATCTGAAGTCTGAATGCCCTCTCAAGGCAGGGAATATTAGGAAAGAAAAAGGAAACTTTAGAACTCTGAGATGAGTCCACCTACTTTCCAAATCATCTTTTAACCGTTCTGTTCCTTCAACCACGGCTAGGACTGCCACGTGCTGACCTTCAGTAGCTCGGGCTCTGTTTCCGATCACTTGGTGTTGCACCCCCAGTTGGCAACGGGGAACTTCATCATCAAAGCCGTGTGGTTACCTGGTTCACAGACTGAGTTAGCGATTGTTACTGCAGACTTTGTCAAGGTACCGTTACAGCTCTTTGATGATGTGATCCTAGAATGGTTTTGCTTTTAAATCCGGAATGTCTGATGTTCGTTGTGTGCTAGCTTCTCCCAGAAATTAAAAATAAAAAAATCCTAACATTTTGTCGCCTTTTGTCATGTTGCTGAGTAGGAGCTTCCTGTGTGTAGGCAATATGAAACTGATTCTGGTTCTACCCCCACTGGACCAAGTGCACAGCCATTACTGTACTTGTTACAGAATTTGTTGATGTGTATCTCTCCCCTGCTTGTTCTTTGAGAGAGAGTAAAAAGATAGTTGATTCATTTTTGTGTGCTCAGTGCCTGACATCTAGAGATGCCTGTTGACTGGGGATGAATGCCTGTTCCTCACCAATTGCAGCTTTTTGGGTTTACAAGGCTAATTTGGGGGATAAGACTGAAATAGATCTCCTTTATTTCACCTTTTTCCTTCCATCCTACAGATTTATGACCTGTCCGTTGATGCCTTGAGTCCAACTTTCTACTTTCTCCTGCCAAGCTCAAAAATAAGAGATGTTACCTTCCTTTTCAACGAGGAGGGAAAGAACATCATTGTGATAATGTCTTCGGCTGGGTACATCTATACTCAGCTCATGGAAGAGGCCAGCAGTGCCCAGCAGGGGCCCTTCTATGTCACTAACGTACTGGAAATCAACCACGAGGACCTGAAGGTTAGAGCTAATGTTGCTCTTCCTTCTATTCCAGATTTCATTTGCTCAGCATCTCTTTTGTTGTTGTTTTCTTCTTTTTTTCTTTTTGCTTCTAATTTTTTACCTAATAGCAAAAACTCTTGTTCTTTAGGACTAAACTGATTCAACTTGAAGTTCCTTTGTTCTCTTGGTATTTTAAAGATTTACTCACAGGGATCTCATGCTTAGAGTATGAGAGCCCATAACCTTGATTTAAAGCTAGTAACGAGCAAAACTGGAAGCTGGCACCACGGCAACGTGAGAAGTTAAGGCAAATGTTGTGATTTGTCCTGACAGGACAGTAACAGCCAGGTGGCAGGTGGAGGGGTCTCTGTCTACTACTCCCACGTGCTGCAGATGCTCTTCTTCAGCTATTGTCAAGGCAGATCGTTTGCAGCCACCATCAGCAGGACGACTCTGGAGGTGCTGCAGCTCTTCTCCATCAACATCAAAAGGTGAGAATGAGCACTTCCTGTTCCACTTCCACAATGCCCACTCCAGCAGGAGCTCTCCACCCCTGCCGAGTACTGGCATCTGTTAGGAGTCTGGTGAAACTGGCTTTTCTCCAGTCATCCTCTCCCTGCCCTGCTAGGTGTCTTTAAAATCAAGTGTTGGCAGGTTGGGCTGTCTACGTGGTTTGTCCCCCACCATGGAGAGACATCAAGCTGTAAGAGGTAGTTTGGGGGGGGCCACTGCCACTCAGAAGGAAAAGCTCTAGTCAAGGCGGCAAACCTGATTTTAATGTGATTACTGAGTTTTGAGAAGTTCGAGGAGTAAGTTTCTCCTAGACATTCGTGCTGCCAAAATGCCCTTTAAGTCCCTCTCCTGGGGGGATTTATCAGTAAATAGAGCATGCTGCCAGTAGTGGGGGCACGGTTGGGGGTGGAGGAGGTACCGGCTTCCATCAGGTTTCTACATAATAGAGGTGTGTGTGAGGTGTAGTAAGTGTTTTATTTAGGGAGGAGGAAGAAGAGGTTTATGGTTTCTTCCCATCTTATCTACTGTTGAAGAGCCATCGCAGCATTTTCTCTCTAACCTCTGTTTTGTGAATTACCTGGTTTAGGATTCAGTAAAATGGGTAACGTTCAGATATGACTTGATGTGCTTAGAGATTCTTAATAGGACACTGGGTCATCAGCCTTCGGCAGTTCCATGGCCCTATGCAGTTAAAACCTCTAGACATATAGGGCCACTTGTTCCCTCAGACAGTGGAAGCTACCAGTGGACATCCTAAACCAGGACTCCTGCCAGGGGCACACATCAGGGTATAGGGGAGTATATATATAGCTCTGAATAAAACTGAGACTTATGGATAAGTCGAGTTCCAGGACAAATACGTTGCTCTGGGAGTCAAGTATTTAGTGAGGATGGCCTTTAGGTCAAGAAAAACACTAGTAGATCGTGATTGACACCCTAACTGGCCAGTTTTGTTGTTTGCAGTTCCAATGGTGGCAGTAAGACGTCTCCTGCCCTTTGCCAGTGGTCTGAGGTGATGAACCACCCTGGCTTGGTGTGTTGTGTCCAGCAAACTACAGGTGTGCCGCTGGTGGTTATGGTGAAACCAGACACTTTTCTTATCCAAGAGATTAAGACTCTCCCTGCTAAAGCAAAGGTCAGTGCCAGAATCCCCCATCACCTGAATAGACGGTAACCTGCTCTAGTTTTGTATTTGTATATTATGTCACTTTCTTAGTTCTTTCAATGGAGGCCTGTAAAAGAATTTTGGTGCATTTTCTCCTAGATTCCTTTTCTTTGCCACCCTTCTGTACCCCACATCTGACCATGAAACCAGTTGCTTCCCTGCATCTTTTCGTCTGTAGATTCTGATGTGAAGGTGCGGAAACTACCACCCTCCTGTCTCCCCTCCTCCTAGATCCAAGACATGGTTGCCATTAGGCACACAGCATGCAATGAGCAGCAGCGGACAACGATGATCTTGTTGTGTGAGGATGGCAGCCTACGCATTTACATGGCCAATGTGGAGAACACCTCCTACTGGCTTCAGCCATCTCTGCAGCCCAGCAGTGTCATCAGCATAATGAAGCCTGTTCGAAAGCGCAAAACAGCTACCATCAGTAAGGCTCCTCCAAAGACCCGTGGGGGAGGGGAATCGGCAGTCTTCTAGATGTTGACTCAGAATAGACTCTTGTAAATATCCGTGAGGAAGTGGTGACTGTCCTCTTTGCATGTTTTATAAAGGTAGAGATAATGTACTAGCTAATTTCCCTAAAGCAGAGTCAGTGTTCCTCAGGCCACCAGTGTTCTGTGTGGCTTTTAGAGACACGTCATACAAATGACAAGCACCCATTGGCTCCCTAGTTCAGGTCCGCAGTTCTTAGGTGCCCAGTAAAGAATTATCTCTTGGACCTTGTTTGAAGCTATGAGAGAGCCTATTGTTATTAACTGTACCCCACACCAACATCAGATTTCTTTGTCCTGCTAGGTCATGTTGTGGTTAGGGATAATGACTGTTGGACAGCTAACCACGTGTAGGCATGAGTATGATGCAAAGATTATAATCCAGAGTTTGCCTAGAGAGATTGGTGTGTGTGAGTGTGGGCGCAGTCTGGGAGGGGTCTTTACCTGTGGTGTGGGTGCAGAGGTGGTAGACAGTATACTTGCTGATGCTCTCTGACAACCTGGTGCTGCTCTCCACAGCAACCCGCACATCTAGCCAGGTGACCTTCCCCATTGACTTCTTTGAACACAACCAGCAGCTGACAGATGTGGAGTTTGGTGGTAATGACCTCCTGCAGGTCTACAATGCACAACAGATAAAGCACCGGCTGAATTCCACTGGCATGTATGTGGCCAACACCAAGGTGAGGACTGGAGTAGGCTGGGTCCTTCCCTGGGTAGAAGGACTCATACACAGTAGGGTTTAAGAACACGTCTCCTTTCAGCATGCAAGTACGAAGTATATACTCACAGTCACTAAGCCTGATTGTAGCTAAGTGGTCCTTGGGATAAATGAATATTTTCACTTTTATGCAGGAAGGCTTCCATTCTAATGTTACCAGCAGGGTTACTGTGCAGAAGGCAGCAGGAGGGGGTTAATACTGGGGAGAGAGAAGCCTGAAATTGAGGGGCGTCTACCCCCTGCCTCTATTTTCCTGTCCTTGGAAGTAAGGAAGTCCTTATTCGGGAGTTAACAGGATAAAGGTCTTGTCTGGGATCCCATACTGAGTCACTGTCAGGAAGTATTACAGGTGTGCAAGGAAGAGCTCATACTCATTTTCTGATGTGTGCCTTCACTTCCTACAGCCCGGTGGCTTCACCATTGAGATTACTAACAACAACAGCACTATGGTGATGACAGGCATGCGGATCCAGATTGGGACCCAGGCAATTGAACGGGCCCCATCTTATATTGAGATCTTTGGGAGGACTATGCAGCTTAACCTGAGTCGCTCACGCTGGTTTGACTTCCCCTTCACCAGAGAAGAAGCCCTGCAGGCTGATAAGAAACTGAACCTCTTCAGTGAGTCACCGGCCCCTGGCACTGACTGTATCCTTCTCATTATGACTGCTGACTTGGGAGCCACTTCTCTGTGGCTCTCCAGTGTTCTGGAACCCTCTCCTCTACTGATACTTCTGTGTTCTTTGCCATCATGCCACTGTGAGCTTCATTTGAGATGTAAATGAGGCAAGGTGACAGGAAGGGGATCCACTGGAGAATGGGAGGGGTAAAGCTAGGGTAAACCTCTGCTTCAGTGTTCACTTCTGCAGGGCTGGGTCAGCCTTGCTGATGGGGCTGCCTGCATGTTCAGGCAAAGAGGCAGCAAGAATAGCATGTGAAATCTCAAGGCTTTCTTAAAGCGCAGGGGAGGGCCTCAGGTCACAGGTCGCTGAGAGGTGTTCAGCAATGCCTTGCCTTGCCATGCTGTTAAAAACTTTAAACCCTCAGAGTACAAATCCCTGAGCCTTTCATAAGGCTGGCATCTTTTTCTACCATTCACTGGCCACCTATCTGATATTCTTTCTCTGAGAAATAATTGCTGTTAGCGTGAATGACTGTGATCTGTGCTTTGAACAAAGGGAGTGCTTAGAGATCCCTGTGGGTGGGGGACAGGAGTTAGCACAGGTAGATTCTTGCAGTGATGTTAGGGACTCTTCTTCTGAGGTGGGGACTTCCTAGGCTTTTGGTCCATGGAACTGTTTCTACGCATACTCAGCATCTATACATGATCAAAGGTGCCGCTGAAGTCTCAGGAGATAAAGTCCCTTTATGACTCTAAAATTGATGTGATTTGCTACTTTGCCCAAACTAGTCTGGTCTTTGCTTTGGAATGGTGGTGTTAGCCCTTTAGAGAACGTGCATCCTAAAGGCCTCTCTTGTTTATTGCAGTCGGGGCCTCGGTGGATCCAGCAGGTGTCACTATGATCGATGCTGTAAAAATTTATGGCAAGACTAAGGAGCAGTTTGGCTGGCCTGATGAGCCTCCAGAAGAATTTCCTTCTGCCTCTGTCAGCAACGTCTGTCCTTCAAACCTGAACCAGAGCAATGGCACTGGAGACAGTGACTCAGCTGCCCCTACTACCACCAGTGGAACTGTCCTGGAGAGGTATCAGCACTGGGAGGGGTTGGCTTCAGTTCTCGCCATTTTTCACTTTCCCTGCAGAACCTGTGTCTTGAGAGAGTCAGCCTCTAATAACTGTCCCCAGTCTAGCCTGTGATTTTCAAATTTTCACACAACTCCCTGCACTCAGTGTCTCCTTAGTGTGCAGACAAGCCTGAAAGTGAGCTCAGAGCCGTCTGACTCCAGTCTCTGCCCGGGGGCTTCTGTGCCTTCTCTTTAACGTTAGGTACCCTTTGGAGTAGCCAGAGGCTGCTGACTAGAAGATGCTTAAGCCACTATTATTAGAATCCAGTCTTGCTGAAATTTTAGGGAAAAATCTTCCGTTTCATTCTGATTTCATCGTCTTCTCATCTTTCTCTGCAGCAGCTACTTATGTGGTAATAACACTGCTAGCAGGAGGCCGTCTGCTCCGTCTGGTAGCAGAGTTCAGAGCCTTCTAAGGCTCCCTCCAGTGGCCTTCTTAGGCATTGCGCTTGGCTTCTTTGTGCTAGGTAGCTGCTGGTATGCCATGGTAGATGAAGTAACTCATGATGTAAGATTTTGAGTTTCTTACATTGTAAGTCATAAGAATAGCCTGGCTTGGAATCACTGCCTCCCACCACAGCCTTCCCCCTTCCCTTATCTCTCTCTCTTTTTCTTTTTTTCCCCTACCTTATTCTCATATTGTTTGCTTAGGATGTATTTCCAAGTTTCTCTGAGCTTCACATTTTTTTCCTTTTTTTTTCTTTGCTTCTCCCCCAAGTTCTGAAACTGAGTCCCTAACCAAGCTGGACCGGTTAGTATGCCCTCTCTCTCTTTTCTCTGTACGAGTGAGTGTGTGTCAGAGAGCAGTGTAACCAATGGTGTGGCTTTGCGTTGAGCCTGCTTCTGTGGAAGAGTCCTGCTTCTTTCTGTTCTGGTCATTGCATGGCTGCAGAGCTCTCCTGTGTCTAAAGTGGAGTATGCGGAGGGTTGGATGTGCGCACTTGGTGTTGGCTGCTTCAAACTCTCTTAGCTTTCTCTTCCTTACCCCTTTCCTCTCTGCCCCCTCTACCATGGATGAGAAGGGGTTGGGGGCGGTGGGACAACAGAAATGTCCTTCCGTCTGATAAGCCGCCAGAGAGCTTGTTCTGTCTAACGTGGTCCCATGCCTCAAGTCCCTCTTCCCTGGCTCTTTATTGCCTTCCTCTGCCCCTTGACCTCTTTCTCTCCAGCTGCCTTCTCGTTACTTTTCCCTCTCTGTCCAGAGCTTCAGCCATCAGGATGTTGGTCTTTTATCATGCCATATTAAACTCACAGGAGTAAGCCCTGGGGAGCATGTTGTTTGTACCCTTGAACAGTTGGGTTTCCTGTTCCTTCCCTAAGAGAAAGTTGCTCCATTTTCTAAGGGTGCTTTGTGGCACTCTGAATGTTGGTAGTTGGCATGCTCCTGAAAATACAGTTTGTTCTCTTCCCCATACTTAGGGACTCATAGGAAGTGCCTTTGTGCATTTTCTTGGAGGTATAAATAAAATATAACCTTCTCAGTGTAAGAAGATGGCTTTAACCTTTCCCGTCGTGTATCCCTTTGCCTACTGATCCATGGGCACCTGAGCTTCTGGTCCCATTGCATCAAGACTGTTAAGCCCATCTCAGTGATCCCTGCCACAGGCAGCAGAAGGAAGCACGTTTATCCTCTTTGAGGAAGAAAAGCCCTGTCTTTGAGTTATGGATTATGAACATGGCCTCAGGTTGATCTCCAAGCAGGCGCCAGGTTTCTTCTGGCCTGTAACACGAGGGAATGATATGCATGGTGCCTGTGGCAGGTCTTATTGTGCTTTGATTTTGTATTTGGCATTCATTAGCTGTCCCCAAGGTCCTCACGACTATAGTTTGCATAGGCTAATGCACAAGGTGGAGAGAAGGATTCTTATTGTACTCAAGCCAGCTTTCTGTCTCCCTAGGCTGGTTGTGAGTTCTTTAGAAGCCCTGGAAAGCTGCTTTGCTGTCGGCCCAATCATCGAAAAGGCAAGTTAGTTTTTCAAAGTTGGCGGGAACTTTCTGAAGAGGCAAGAAGTCAGTGAAGCTGTCAGAGGTCCCGAGTGCTCACAGTTCAAGAACATTTATAGCATAATCTTGATTTGCAAAGACACTCCAGAGAAGTCTTCAGCTTAAGGCCTTATGTCCTGTTTTGGGGAGACCCATAGTGAGAGTGTTTCATAGACTAGGATGAGTGCTGGTAAAAGAACGCTGTTCTGGGAGTCATGAGCTGGGACTCCGTTTCTGTACCTCTGTTGTGGGGGGAGTATAATTTCTGAAATTCTTCGTTTTGCTCTTTGCAGTCTATGGAGCATCACTTAGCCCTGGTAGCTTAGAAGGGAGGAAGGGGGAGGGCAGAGTGTAGACAGGTCATTCTGCATGGATTAGGCGGGGTTAGTGGTAACTCTGCTGTGTTCTGCATCAGGAGAGAAACAAGAATGCAGCTCAGGAGCTGGCCACTTTGCTGCTATCCCTGCCAGCACCTGCCAGTGTCCAGCAGCAGTCCAAGAGCCTTCTGGCCAGCCTGCACACCAGCCGCTCGGCCTACCACAGCCACAAGGTAATTGTTCCCTCTCCGGGATGCCTTCTGTAGAAGTGGAAGCTGTGTTGCTGACAGGGAATCAAGTCAGTTGGCTTTCATATGTAAAGCAGGGGCATAGTGAAGTCAGGTGGGGAAAGGACAGCACTGAAGAGTCCACCCACAGTCTCAGGTTTCTCCTGAGAAATTAACGAGCTCACTCAAAACTGAGGACAAGCCAACTAAAGGGCACCTGGTTTGCATATATTTTTTTCTGTCATTCTAATAGGACGAACAAGTTTAAGAAAGAGGGGAAGGACGTTTGAGAGTGAGTGGCTCCTGTGGAAAAGAGCGAGGGGAGGGGAACCAGTCAGGAGATCAGGACTGCTGCGGTCTTCACTCCTTCAGCTGCAGCACAACCCTAAGTTAGGTGGACTTGCTTATGAGGACATGGATGGTTGTGGAGAGACTGAGGGGGAAATCTGGTGAGGGGGCATCTCACCTGTAAAAGTAAGTAGCGGCCGAAGGCAGTAAGTTAGACCAGTTTCTGCACATGGAGAAGATGACAGTTCAGATCCATGAGGAAGAAGCCAGCAGCCCAGATGACTTGGTTAGCTTTTGTGCCCCCAACCCAGAGAATAGAAAAGGGTGAGTTTAACCTGCTGAACCTCTGAAGGAGGCAGTTGTGGAAACACAACCTTTCGGCGACGTGAACTTGTAAGGAAGTGACTCTTCTACTGTAGGAAAGAGATCTTGGATGTTGCAGTTCTGGAGGATCCGGTGGTTTCTAGCTTTCCTATCATACTTTGATATTGATTTCATGGCTTTTGATTTTTTGTGTGTGTGCCTTTAGCATTTTGTGTGTTAAGACGTTTACCTGTGCTGGGCTGTCTTGAAGATTTGTTCCAGATAGTTGGTAATTAAGCTGTCGTGTTGGGAGGACATGGCTGTCCTGACGATCTGCCAGCTTTCCTCCCCTCATTGCTTTAGTACCCAGCCCTTGCTTTTGGTTCATCCTCTGTGATCCTTTTGTTCTAGGATCAGGCCTTGCTGAGCAAAGCTGTGCAGTGTCTCAACACATCCAGCAAAGAAGGCAAGGATTTGGACCCCGAGGTCTTCCAGAGGCTGGTGATCACAGCTCGCTCTATTGCCATCATGCGCCCTAACAACCTTGTCCACTTTACGGAGTCAAAGCTGCCCCAGATGGAAACAGGTGAACTTGGCCTATGTGGCCGTGGTCCTGAAATCTGCTTAATATACCTTCTCACCCTCTCGTCCTCTTACTGTTCTCACTGGCCTCTGACTGACTTCTTGCTCCGAGACAGGGATTTTACTCTCTTTTCTTTGTGCCTTGTAGGGCTTTTGACATTAGGATTGTACCTCTTTGAGTAATTACCCTTTCCAGTGCTTACCCCTTAGATTATTCTTGCATTTATTTAGTGCTCTGGACATCAGATATAATCTGTCTCTGGCGTTACTACCTCGTCTAATCTTCAGGGTCAAGTTAAGGTCGGGCCCTGGTTGCTTTAAAGTAATGGGGTCACAGCCTTTGCTTTCAGGCTGTTCTTTCACCGCTATTTGATGAATGTGGGTAGAGTCTGGAGCAGGGCTCGATTGTGTTTTCTTCCTCTCTCCTTGTGTTGGGGGTCATCGAACTTGCTTTGCCTTTGTCAAATACAGCTTAGTGATGCCTCTGTAGTTCTGTTATTTACATGCTCCCAAAATGCTGTCATCATCTTGTTACTCCTTCTATTATTTTAATCTAGGAATCATTCTAGAAAGTCTCAGGTGTTCCCCTAGCTTTTAGAAGTTGAACAGCTGGGCCTGAGATCTCTGAATCTGCTGTGAAGACCCTGAATGCTCCCCCTGCTACTTAACTCTAACATACGATGTTTTCTGTGATATTCCTTCCCAGACTGTTTTCTTCCTAGATGTGCCTGCTGGAGTCTAGGGATAGTTGGCATATTGATTGGGGCCCCACTTGAAACTCCCTCCCCAGGCAAGCTTCCTTGACCTGAGTTAACCTTAAAACAAATTAAATTTCCATCTCAGATTTACCGTCGTTAATAATTTTTCTTCTCCTGATTAGAAGGAGTGGATGAGGGGAGAGAACCTCAGAAGCAGTTGGAAGGAGACTGCTGTAGTTTCATCACCCAGCTGGTGAACCACTTCTGGAAACTCCATGCATCCAAACCCAAGAACGCCTTCTTGGCACCCGCCTGCCTGCCAGGTATCGTGTTAAAAGGGATACTTGAATCTTGATAGAGAGCGAAGCCTGATGTAAGTTGTCTTTGAACAGATCAAACCCCTAGCTTTTATTAGCCTTATCATCCATTTATTCCGGAAATAATAGTTAGGAAATAGAAGTCTGTGAGATCAGTGCATTGTTCCTGATACAGGAATTTAGCAGTGTGGCAGAGAAGTGGGATTTTCTTCTCTCTCTTCATGTCGGGTTGAATTTTTCACATGTAAAGAGACACTGTGTGTGTGTGTGTGTGTGTGTGTGTGTGTGTGCGCGTCTTAGTGATGTTTGACTTGTTTTAAAAAAATCTTTGAAAGCCTGATTCAAAGCCAATTCAAAAGATAAAAGTTAAGTATCAGCCTTGAGAATTATTTTGTTTCTAAGCTGCCGCTGCCTTTGGTATCTAACTAACTTCGCACACTATCCGAAGTTTAGATGGAAGAGTAAGCATCTGAATAGCAATCTAGAAAAGTAGAACGACCCTGGTGCTCATTAGGTTTGGAGGTTGCTTGAGCAGTAAACTTAAAAGGCACGTCAAGGTCATGTGTTTTATTTATTTTGCTACGTGTGTACTTGTGATTTTTTTGGTTAGCATGACCTTTATGAGGGGATAGGAATTTGTGCTTTTGTCTTAGGCTCTCAAGTAGTTAGGATTTTCTTCCACCGTATTTTTCTCCCCTTCAGGCCTAACTCATATTGAAGCTACCGTCAATGCTCTGGTGGACATTATCCATGGCTACTGTACCTGTGAGCTGGACTGTATTAATACAGCATCCAAGATCTACATGCAGATGCTGCTATGTCCTGTACGTATCATTACAGCCCCAGATATCCCTTGTCAGTCTGAGAATGTCTAGAAATTTTTTATAAGTTTGCTAACTAATTAAATAAAACAAACGAAGATAATGGGAATTAAGAGTTTTGAGTATCAGTAAGAGCTTTAAGATCTTACTCATTTCATGGAAAAGAAAGGTTTGAAAAAGGGATGGGCTTGGTTCTTCTTGTTCAGTGCTGAATCCCCAGGGAATATACTAGTGGTTGCTACATGGTGCTGAGTAAGTACTAATTAAATGAACACATGAATGAACATCATGAAGATCTATTTCCATTGACTCTGTCATAGAAGCTAAGTACTGATTTTAGCACAGAGCTAAGATGAGCCTGATTATAAGCCAGAACCCAGTTGTAGAGAGCCAAAGTGACTTCAGGAGCAAATGACCTGCCAGTCTATTACTGGGAACTGAGAGACAGGAATGTAGCGAATGGGTCTTACATATACCAGGTCAGGAAATGGGATTAACCGTTGAACTTGGTCAGCAGGGTTGCAGGTGAGAGTAGGTAGATACTCCAGATCCATGTAAGTGATTGGCCAAAAAAGGAAGTGCTTTATAGACAGTTTCATGAATGACATAAAACCTAAGCATGACAGTCTCCTTTCCAACCTCAGGATCCTGCCGTGAGCTTCTCTTGTAAACAAGCTCTAATTCGAGTCCTAAGGCCCAGGAACAAGCGGAGACATGTGACATTGCCCTCCTCCCCTCGAAGCAACACTCCAATGGGTAATGTGAAGTCTGGGGTTAGGCTTGTGCACATGTGGTGGGGAGAGGAGGATGAGGGGTACAGGGTTAGGCTGTGCTGCTCGTGTTTACCAAGGTCCTGGAGACTTTGTGTACATAGCTCTTGTTTTACCCTACCTTCTCTCCTGAAGACTTTCAGGTGCCATATAAAAATGCATACAGTAAGTAGGATGAAAATAAAATCAAGGCCATAGGAAAATAAAGGTACAATAGTAAAACCAAGCCAAGGATGCAAAAAATCCACATCACGAGGTCCTGTGCGGTGATTAGGAGAAGGTCTTATATTTGGCTGAAAGCTTCCTAAGAACCATAGCAAAAATAAAATAAGAACAGTTAACAAGAATCACAGTGGCTAAAGACAAAAAATCAATTTTCAGGAAAAATATACTTTTCCTGGCGTAAAAGCTCTTTGTTAAGGGTCTCTCTTGTTGCCTAAGGGGTAGTATCCACAGCAGACTTACTGAGAGTAAGTGATAGCAAATTTCACGAGAGATTTCCCTCATGATACACTTGGACACAAGTCAAGAGGTAACATTTAACAGCCTAGTAAAAGCAATTCTACAAAGTGATATACAATTCTACACAGTTATTATATTATGTAACTCTCTGGTTACTTGGTTTGGCTCAGAAGTAAATTCCCAATGAAAGTGACCTACATAATTTAAAATTTTTTATTTGTTCCCACATTTTATAATTAGTACAAAGAAGTATTTGAAATTAACTTACTAATAATTAATTTAATCCAGTAAATCAAAAATAATATTTCAACATGTAGTCAATATAAAAAATTATTAGTGAAAAACTCTGCATTCTTTAAAAAATTTTTTGTACTGTCTTAAAAATCAAGTGTGTAGTACATACACACTTCGCGTCTCCATCTGGACTGGCCACATTTTAAGTGCTCAGCAGCCGTATGTGGCTAATGGCTGCTGTGTGGTACAGCCTAAGTCTAGAGGAATGTATGCAACTTTGTGACCTTCAGACAGTCTTCCTTGAGTATCGTTTATCTTATCTAAGCTTTGATGAGCTAAGCAACAGTTTGTGCACCTTTTCTCTGGTGAGAAGCTAGAATGCAGATAGTTTGTTTCCAATCAAGGCCATATTCACGTACTTTCACAGGCCATCGAGTGGAAGGCAAGGTCTCCATCCTCTTCTGACAATTAGCAGTCTCACCTGGACTTCTACCTTGTTAGAAGAAGAAGGACTTCTGCCTTCTCATCACACAGAAGCTGGCCTGGACAGAACCTGTAGTGGTGTCCTCAGCTTCCGGTCGATGATTTTACATTTCAATTCTGGTTCTTCTCATGATGACTATGTAGTGTGAAAAAAATCTCACTGACCCAGTTATTTTGGGAAAAAATAGTAAAATAACGCTCTAAGCTGCCGTGACAGATAACCAATAAACATCTTGATTATATTATTTTCCTGTCTTGCCCAGGGTCTCCTGAGAGTTGATGAGAGCTCATGGGGCATACTGGTCTTAGATTTCTCTGCTTTATGGAAATCCCTTTGGAATCCAAGGTTGTTTTTTTTTTAACCTTCATCAGCTGGAAAAGTCTTTTTCTGAGTGGGGCAAGCTGTCACTGCCAACCCCATCTTCCCAGATCCTGTCAGGTCCAGGAAACAAGAGAATAAGGCCAGGCACAGCACCCTGGAGTTCACCTCTAAAGCACAGGATGCTAGTTGGTAGCTTGTCTTGGGTTTTTGTTTGCTATGTTGACTTATGCCACATGCCAAAGGAGGAAAGAGCAAGCACCGTCAGGTGACTGGGGTTTCTTTGACTCAGGAGACAAAGATGATGATGACGATGATGATGCAGATGAGAAAATGCAGTCATCAGGGATCCCGAATGGTGGTCACATCCGTCAGGAAAGCCAGGAACAGAGTGAGGTGGACCATGGAGATTTTGAGATGGTGGTGAGTCTCTGGCAGCAGGAGAGGGAGGGGGATCCTCAGAACTCTCCTCTAGCTCTTCTTCAGTGGACTTCCAACAGCTACCATTTACCACGGGACACTGACAGAGCTTTCTCTCTGCAGTCTGAGTCGATGGTCCTGGAGACAGCTGAAAATGTCAACAATGGCAACCCCTCTCCCCTGGAGGCCCTGCTGGCAGGCGCAGAGGGCTTCCCCCCCATGCTGGACATCCCGCCTGATGCAGATGACGAGACCATGGTTGAACTAGCCATTGCCCTGAGCCTGCAGCAGGACCAGCAAGGTAGAAGGAAATGCCAGGAACACAGCGGCCCATTGGGCTTGCACAGAAAAGAGGGTTTGGCAGTTACTGATATCTGGCTGACTTAGCTTGTCCCCAGATTTGGGGAGAGGTTGATCTGGGTGAGAGCTGTTCAGAGGTACAGGTGGAGAGTGAGAGAGATTGTGGTGGGATTTTCAGTCTTGGAGCCAATCTCATAGTTTCTGTTAGTTTGGTCTTTTGGATTATTTCCTCCCAAATCTGTTAGATTCCTCCAGCCTGTGTCCTGCCTGAGCTAAAGGAAGCCTGTCACCATCTCTGTGACCAAACTTGGTGGGTGGACAGCAATGGCTGTTGATTAACTTCCTCTAGGCCAAAGGGGGTCACATGCTGGTGAGTTTAGACTCCTGAGGGCAGCAGGTGGCCAAAGCAGCATTGTGGATGGGGTCTGGAGGGGATGTTGTGCTCACTCTCCACTTGTTTCCCAGGCAGCAGCAGCAGTGCCCTGGGCCTGCAGAGCCTGGGGCTGTCCGGCCAGGCACCCAGCTCTTCCTCTCTGGACGCAGGAACCCTCTCTGACACCACAGCATCAGGTAACTGTCCACAGCAAGGAGCACGGCTCAGGGCCCCAGGACCCTCAGGCCTTGTTTCCAGTGCTGTGAGAGTGTAATGGGCAGCTGCTTTGACAGGCCATTCTGGACTTCCTGCTTCTGCCTTTGCTTTAGAAATACAGGTATGGAAGGCATAGTGATGCAGCTCGGCAAAGGTGCTCATGGCTCTGCTTCCCTACACTTTGCATGCTGCCTGGCTTCAGCTAATTCCCCGAGGAAAGGCCAAGAGAGCAGCTTGCAGATTGATCAGCTTTAGGGCTTAAATTGCAGCTCTCAGGGCTTCACCCGAGTTGTAACATTTTAGACAGTATTAAAAGGGAGATAAGAAATAGAGCTTACACCTTTTAACTTTTTTCCTTCATTTGCAAATCAAAGTGAAGCTGCAAGAATCTGAGTTGTGGTTCAGAACAGTCGATGTGGCTAAACGTCAGGGGTCTGTGAGCTTGGGAGACAGGGTTTTTGTGGACAATGCAGATGCCTGATACGTCTTCAGACCTCATTGTCTTTACTTTCGATCTCTTTCCTAATCTGATAAAAAATAAAATACTTTCTGAGTGGAGAGTTGGACCAAATAGAGGAGGATGGCACACCTGAACAATCCACTGGAAAACTAACCCTTGAGTAACTGAAGGGTTGATTTAGAGTTTTTCAGACTGACGCTTTCTTGTATTTGTTTGTTTGTTTGTTTTCTTTTGGGAGTTTTACCCTGGATAGATTAAAAAAGGGAGAAATTGGCTGGCCCCTCTCACCTGCTGCCTTGGCTTGTTTCTTTTCATAGGTCTCTTTAGTTGCTCTCATTTCAGGCTTGGAGGTTGCTCTTGTGCTGTGCCAGTTGTGTTCCTCCTGTGCTCTGTAGCTGTCTTGGCTTTCCTCCCCCATGTATCTCATCCAGCATTTTCCTCCTGTCTCAGCTCAGCCCTGATCCTGGATGCTGTGGCTGTCTCTGGGGAATTTCCTTGCTTTATAATTAGCATCTGATGAGGATGGTTAGGAGGTGTGAAATTTCCCAGTGAGTTCCCCTCTAAACCACCTGATTAAAAAAAAACCAAACGATTGATTCAAGAGCTCGTGATAACTGATTTCCTAACAATAAGCACGAATTGACTGATTATAAAATAAATCATTAAAATTGAGAGTCTATACTTTGAATGGTAATGGCTAGTTTCCAATCTCAGCAGGTGTCAGTAACACCTACACGATGGTGACCGTGAAGCATTTTAGCTAGAAAACTGAGTGTCCATGTCACGGATTCTTACTGAATCTCTGCACTGTCCTACTTGCACTGTAATGTCATAGCGAAGGAAATGCCCAGTGAACTGGGTTTTCACTTCTGTCTGAGTACTGTTTGCAATGCACCGTGTTCCAGTGTTTGTTCCTGTTAGTGATTAACCGGCAAAGCAAATCTTTCCTTTTCTTCTTTGATGACAGGACATATAGACTGCATTGTGTCCTCTGCACTATGTGGTGTGATGCTTTTGCCCCAAGGAGGGGTTTTTACCTGTAACAGCTCTCGTTACTCTCTCAGCTCCAGCCTCAGACGACGAGGGCAGCACAGCAGCGACTGATGGTTCCACCCTTCGGACCTCTCCTGCTGACCATGGTGGTAGTGTGGGCTCGGAGAGCGGGGGAAGTGCAGTGGACTCAGTGGCTGGCGAGCACAGTGGTAATGTGGCTAGGGGTCCTGATCTCCTTGGGCAGAGGGTGGGGACCTGCCTGGGTCTTGGGATTGGTTTCAGCAAAGGGAAACTTTGAGGACTCATTGAAAGCCTTATGGAATTCATTCAGCCTCACCCCTGGAGTTTCTGATGTTCAGTGATAATAGCTTAAGCTCAGTGAAGTTACTATTGAAAGGTTTTACAGACAGCTTTTAATTTTCTCTTAGTAGAAGAAAGCAGTGACATGCGTAATCCCAAATCATGCTTAATCTAAAACAATGATGGTATAACCTTGAAATCCATCATACTGTGGTTTTGGTTTTTCTATTGGGGGAAGATTTTTTGGCAATCCTATTAATGATCTGATGTGTTAATATAGCAGGCCATCTTCACAGTATACTAGCTTATAGGATGGGGCTCTAGAATGAGGAAGCATGACAAAACCATTTTTGTTTGATCTTATAAATTAGTCTGTGGTTAAAAATTGGATATGAAAATTTTCTATGGAGGAGATTAAGAGTAGCTGATAATTTCTAGATTCTCAAATCAGTGTACATTTCCTTTGGAATTTGAGATGGAAATTTATCAGCAGCTGAGATTAAAAGATCATTCTTGTAGGTGGATCTTGTGTTCTGTAGAAGGATGAATGGCTGCCCTGAGAGTCATTCATTTAGGATAGTGCTGTGGGACCAAAATCATGAGTTCAATTCTTAGTTAGCTTCACACAGAAGAAAAAATATCTGAAGGTATCGCTCATCATCTAACTATTGCTGACTTCAGATTCCATTGTGTTTTGGGAATTGATTTGCATTTTTTAAACCATTTCCCCCTAGTATCTGGCCGGAGCAGTGCTTATGGTGATGCCACAGCAGAGGGACATCCGGCTGGACCAGGAAGTGTCAGCTCAAGCACTGGTGCCATCAGCACCACCACTGGACACCAGGAAGGAGACGGCTCCGAGGGAGAAGGAGAAGGGGAAGGAGAAGGAGATGTCCACGCCAGCAACAGGTCAGGACCCAGTTATCCTCGGTCAAGACGCTTTCCTAGAGGATATTTCAGGAACACAATGATGGATCAGTTGCGGGAGGTAGAGTAGTGATAACAGTATATTTCTTTTGAAATATAAAGGTAGTAAACTCATGAAACAGTTTAAAATCTTAGGAAGTGTTCTAGATTTATCTTCTTTGTCCTAATTAGAATTACATCAAATCAGTTGCAGAGAGAATAGAAAGTGGTTTTTCTGTGAAGGCCTCCCTATACCCCTTAGTAACTATAAAGATAAAAACATGTATCTTCCTTACTCAAGTTTTTCTTGTTTCAGGATTAGCCATAAACTCATTCTATAGCATTCTCTTTATAAATGGCATTGTTCCAGGCTCAACAGTGATAATTATTAAGTATGTACTAGACATAGCTCCTAGCTCAGCCTGTTCATAAGGCAACGGAGAGATAAGACAGACACGCTTCTAGGCAAATATGTGTTTATGTCTAGAAATACCAGTGGTGGGGTGTTTGACAAATTGACAGTAATCAATAAAATCTAATCCATCCCCTCCGGAAACTCTGGTGGAGGTTGGTGGAGGATTGGAGTGAATGTATTCTCAACCAAAAGGTGACTAGAGAAGTAGAAGAGGAAGAAGAAGAAAAACCCAAGAATACACTTGTGATAGGAAGTTTGTTGAATTTGTTGAGGCCCCCAGTTATCACATTAGTGCAGAAATAACAAGTCAGTATTTTGAACTGAGTGATTTCCGTGAGAAGAAAAAGTCACTGGAGCAGCCAGGCGTCAGAGTCCCCTCTGTTCCCTGTGTCCGCCCACCTCCACTGAGCCTCTCGCTTCATCTCTTTGATGAAAGTGACCTCTGGCTCGGTAAACTGATGATGTTTTGATGGAGTTCGTTTTTTAATTTCTTAACTTAGAAGGGTTTTCTACTTAATCTTTTTTTTTTCCCCCTTTTCTGTTAATGGGTTTCTAGGTAAATCCATGAATTGAGATAATATGGTCTTTGTGATTTCTGGTTCTTTGAAATTTGTTTTTAAAAATATTTTTAATCTAGTCTACCTTTGCTTTTTAATTGAATCAGTTAAGTTGATGTATAGTTGGTGTTAATTACTGATATATTTAAATCTATGCATACCATTTACTTTGTGCTTCTTACTTGTTCTGCCCATTTCTGTGTTTATTTTTTATCTTCTTTGTAGCCCTCTTTTGGATTGATTTACTTTTTATTCCTTTTTTCCCTCTCCCCCAACCCTGTAAGTTTGGAAGTTGTTCACTTTGTTTCTAATCTTTTAGTAGTTATACTAATCCTTTCAACATGCATACTTATCCAAAACTAAAGTTAACTAATAGCTGTAACTTCTTTCTGATTATTATCAGGACCTTAGAAGACTTTACTCCTCCTTATCAATTTAAGTTATTATTTTTATGTTTTCATTTTTTTTTTTTAGGAAGATTAGCCCTGAGCTACCATCTGCTGCCAGTCCACCTCTCTTTGGTGAGAAAGACTGGCCCTGAGCTATCATCCGTGCCCATCTTCCTCTGCTTTATATGTGGGACGCCTACCACAGCATGGCTTGCGAAGCGGTGCCATGTCCGCACCTGGGATCTGAACCAACGAACCCTGGGCCACCGAAGTGGAACGTGCAAACTTAACCGCTGGGCCACCGGGCTGGCCCCTGTTTTCATTTTTTTAAAAATGTCTGTATGGGGGGCTGGCTGGCCTGGTGGCGCAATGGTTAAGTTTGCACATTCCGCTTTGGCAGCCCGGGTTTCACTGGTTCAGATCCCAGGTGTGGACATGGCACCGCTTGGCAAGCCATGCTGTGGTAGGCATCCCACATATAAAGCAGAGGAAGATGGGCACGGATGTTGGCTCAGGGCCAGTCTTTCTCACCAAAGAGAGGTGGATTGGCAGCAGATGGTAGCTCAGGACTAATCTTCCTCAAAAAAAAAAAAAAAAGTCTTTTCAAAGCTTTCAAGATATTTTTACTGTTTTGTACAGTTTTGGTGGTCAGTGTTTGTTAGATTTACCCATATGTTTACCACTTTCTGTGCCCAACATTTCTTTGTGCATCTCAGACCTTCTGTCTAGGATCATTTTCTTTTTGAAGTATGTCATTTAAATTTTCCATCATTAGGGAGGTCCCCTGGTTACAAAATCTCAGATTTTGAGAGTCTGGAAATGTCTTTATTTAGCTCACGTTTTGTGAATGTGTTTTTTCTTTTAATTAAGATTATGATAGTTAACAACCTTGTGAAATTACAGTTGTACGTTATTATTAGTCATGTTGTAGGTACACCACTTCACCCTTAGTGCCCTCCCCCACCCCCCCTTTCCCCTGGTAACCACCGATCAGTTCTCTTTGTCTATATGTTAACTACCACCTGTGAGTGGAGTCATACAGAGTTCGTCTTTCTCTGCCTGGCTTATTTCACTCAACATAATACCCTCAAGGTCCATCCATGTTGTTGTGAATGGGACGACTTTGTCCTTTTTTACGGCTGAGTAGTATTCCATTGTGTGTGTGTGTGTGTGTGTGTGTGTGTGTATGTGTGTGTGTGTGTGTGTGTACACACACACACTATATATATACACACACACACACACACACACAGGCACACATCCCATATCTTCTTTATCCAATCATCAGTTGCTGGGCACTCAGGTTGGTTCCATGTCTTGGCTATTGTGAATAATGCTGCGATGAACATAGGGGTGCATGGGACTTTCGGAATTGCTGATTTCAGGTTCTTAGGATAGATACCCAGTAGTGGGATGGCTGGGTCATAAGGTATTTCTATTTTTAACTCTTTGAGGAATCTCCATACTGTTTTCCATAGTGGCTGCACCAGTTTGCGTTCCCACCAACAGTGTATGAGGGTTCCTTTTTCTCCACAGCCTCTCCAACATTTGTCACTCTTGGTTTTGGATATTTTTGCCATTCTAACAGGTGTAAGGTGATATCTTAGTGTAGTTTTCATTTGCATTTCCCTGATGATTAGTGATGATGAGCATCTTTTCATGTGTCTATTGGCCATCCATATATCTTCTTTGGAGAAATGTCTGTTCATGTCCCCTGCCCATTTTTTGATTGGGTTGTCTTATTTTTGAGCTGTGTGAGTTCTTTATATATTATGGAGATTAACCCTTTGTCAGATAAATAACTTGTAAATATTTTTTCCCAATTAGTGGGCTGTTTTTTTGTTTCAATCCTGTTTTCCCCTGCCTTGAAGAAGCTCTTTAGTCTGATGAAGTCCCATTTGTTTATTCTTTCTATTGTTTCCCTCTTCTGAGGGGTTATGGTGTCTGAAAAGATTCTTTTGAAACTGATGTCAAAGAGTGTACTGTGTATATTCTCTTCTAGAAGACTTATTGTTTCAGACCTAATCTTTAGGTCTTTAATCCATTTTGAGTTTATTTTAGTGAATGGTGAAAAAGAATGGTCAATTTTTATTCTTTTACATGTGGCTGTCCAGTTTTCCCAGCTTGTGGTTGTATTTTTGATGGGTATACAATTTTGTATTGGCAGTTTTCCCCCCCAGAATTGAAAATGGTATCCATTGTTATTGCCAATAAGATGTCACCTGCTATTATAACTCTTACTCCTTTGAAAATAATGTCCTTATTGCTGCTTTTAAGATCTTTGTTTTTAAATTGTTTTTTGTGGTTTTTCTAGGGTATGCTTATGATGGATTTCTTTGCATTTGTTTTGCTTGAATGTGTTAGTTCTAGAAAATTCTCATCTATTTATCTCATTGGATATTGCTGCTACCTCACTTCCTGTTATTTTTCTTTCTGGGACTCTGCAGATGTTAGACCATTATATTCTCTTCTCCATGTCTCTTAATATGTCTTTTCTTTTGTGTTTTTAAATTTCCCGCGCTTAATTATTTATAGTGTCTTGAGATCTATTTGAGTAGCATCAGAAAAAGTCAAATACATAGGTATAAGTCTGAAGGTTATGTGACTTCTATATTGAAAACTGAGAGAAATTAAAGATCTAAATATATGAAGGGATGTATCATGTTTATGGGTTGAAAGACTCATTGTAAAGATGACAGTTGTCTTCAATTGATATAGATTCAATATAATCCCAGTCAAAAATCTCAGCTAGTTTTATGTATGTGTCAAAATTGACAAGCTGATACTAAAATTTATTTGGAAGAGTAAGGGTCTAAGATTAGCCGAGACAATATTGAAGAAAACCCCCAAAGATAGAGGACTTTCCATGACTGTAGCTTATTATAAAGCTAAAGCTGTGGTAAGTAAAACAGTGGGATATTGGCGTAAGGATAGATAAATAGGTTAATGGAACAGACTAGAGTTTAGAAAGAGATCCACACACACATGGTCACCAGATTAGTGATAAAGATGACTCTTCTGTACAGTGAGGGAAAGGATGGTCTTTTTAATAAATGGCTATGGGTCACTTGGAAATTAATATAGAATAAAATGAATCTTCACCTGATCTTTTACCAAAAAGTTAGTTGAATTATTACTTTAAATGCAAAAGATAACACCTTACAGGTTTTAAAAGACAAAATATCTTCATATTGGGGTTGGCAAAGATTTCTTAAATAAGACACAAAAATTGCTAACCAAAAGGAAAAAATGTATAAACTGGACTATATCCTTAGCAGCTTTTCTTTTTTCCCTCCCTTCTTCTCAATGTCAAGATTTGAATAAGCTAGTTTTTCTTGTAGGCTTCTGAGTGGAGTGGTGTGGGGGGGAAGTGGTGTATTTCTATTTACTTTTAAACTGAGGTTGTAGCCTTCTCTGGTTCTTCTATGAGGTTTTATAGAAGACTCTACCCACTCAGGGCAGATAATGGCCATTTTTTCCTATTCCAGATGCCCTTTGAAGGTCTCAGCAACCAGATGCTCAGGTTGCTTTCAGAGCATCATGGCCTTAAGTTTTCAAATGCCCTAAAATCAGTCTCAGGGCTCTGCTTACCCCTCTGGATTTCTATCTTCATTCGGTCTCTTGCCTAATAATTAATTGCTGGTGATCTCATTATTGCTTTTGTTTTGGCCTTGTATTCAATGTATTTAACCTTGTATTCTTTCTAAATTCACTTAAATCCTCATTATAGATTTTGATAATTAGGTTCTAATTATAGATTCTGCATGCACAGTCTTGCCACCTGCAAATAATGACAGTTTAACTTTTTTCTCTCCAATCTTTATACCTTTTAATTGCCTTTCTTGCCTTATTGCATTGGCTGGGACCTCTAGTACAGTGTTGAAAGATGTGGTGACAGTGGACATCCTTATCTCGTTTCTCAACAGGAAGAAGTTTAATATTTTACCATTAAGTATGATGTTCACTGAAGTCTATGGATATTCTTTTATCAAATTAATGAAATTTTCTTTCTGGTTTGCTGGGAGATTTTTATCTTAAATGGGTTTTTGAAGTTTTCTAGTTTTTGTTGTACCTATTGAGTTGATTTATGTGTGTTTCCTTTATTCTGTTTAAGATTGTAAATTACATTAATTGATTTTTTTCATTATTAAAGCAACCTTGTGGGGACACTTGATTGTGATATTTTATCCTTTGTACCACTAGACTTGATTTGCTAATATTTTATTGAGGCGTGTGATTTTTCTTCTTTGAAATGTCTTTGTCAGGTATTGATATTTATGTTATTCTTGCCTCAGAATGTGAGGACATGTTTTGTTTTTATTTTCTAGAAGAGTTTGTGTAAGACTGGTATTATTTCATCTTTAAATTCTTGGAAAAATTTAGCAGTGAGGTCATCTGGGTCTGGACTTTCTTTAAGGGAAGACTTTAAGTTATAGATTCGTTCTTTAAATGATATAGAATTATTTTTATTTCTTCATGTGTCAGTTTTGGTGTGTTGTGCTTTTCAAAGAATTTGTTCATTTTAGTTAAGTTATCAACTTCACTGGCATAAAGTTGTTCATAATGTATTAATCGTCTGTTTAATGTCTTTAGGATCTGTAGTGATGTACCTTTTTCATTTCTAATATTGGTAACTTATGTTTTTGTTTTTCAAAAGTCAATCTTGGCTAGGAGTTATCAACTTTATTTACAAAGAACCAACTTTTCTCTGTTGTATGTGTTTCTATTTTATTTCCACTCTTTATTATTTCCTTTCTATACTTACTGACTTTTTTTAGTACTTTATTTTTCTGGGTTTAATTTTCTGTTCTTCATAAATTTCTGTTCTTCTAGCTTCATAAGATGGAAGCTTAAGTCATTGATTTTAAATCTTTCTTTTTATATGCATATTTGAAGCTGTAAATTTCTCTCTAAAATTCCCTTTAAAGCTTGCTTTGGCTGGAGCCCACATATTTTGGTATATTGCGTTTTCATTGCTGTTCAGTTCAAAATGTTTTCTAAATTCTGTTGTAATTTAGTCTTTGGCCCATGGGATATTTAGAAGTATATTGCTAAATTTTCAAACATTTGGGAATTTTCTAATTATTTCTTTGTTATTGATTTATAGTTTAATTTGCTATGGTTGGGCAACATACTATGATTTCAATCCTTTGAAATTTCTCGAGACTCATCATTGCTTCTAAAATGATGTTATATGTTTTTAGGATTTTCAGTTGTTTTTAGCAAGAGGGTCAATTTAGGTAACCTAACCATATTGATAATGAAAGTCTCTAAAGTGGTTTTAAATTACCTTTTTTTTTCCAGAAACAGGTTAATTAAACAATTGTTAAGTGAGTTGTTTTAAATAATATAATAACTGATTCTTTTTTTACTTTTAAGTCGCAAAAAAAGGAAATTGCAGTTTTTGGTATAGTGTTTAATTTTTTTGTTAGGTTTCAAGAGTACTATCTGAGAATTTGAAAAGCCAATAATCTGGCATGATCTTGGTTCAGGTCCAGACTCCACTCATTGTGTTGACTTTGTGCTTTGTGTGTGTGTATTCACATGCATGTTCTCCAAATCTGAAGACTTTAATCCATCTCAAAGCTTGTTATGTTTTATCCTAAAAGCATCACACTGCTGCTGTCATCTCATCTTTCCTTACTTGTACTTGTCCATTTCTGAGCAATTCTTACTCATTTGTAGTCCGTCCGTAGCTTGCCTAAGTATTCCTGGATGCACATGTGGGCCTTTATGTGTTACTGTATTCTGAAGAACATTTTTAGCTCATTCCTTCTAGTTCTTTGTAGAATGATAATCATTTATTATTCAAGTTAGACTCTGTACTTTCATTGAAACTTTGTTTTGAAAATATTCTGGATACCTGCTAGGTATCATGAAATACATGAAAAGCATATATTTCAAGAAAACATATAGGCATATGGTTTCTTACACACAGTCCGTAAAGTAAAATGAAGCAAGAATGGTTTACTATCTGTGAGAGTTAATCCATTAATTCATTCAGCAAATGCCACACGTAGTCTGTGTAAAACTGTGTGTTAGGTAAGACTACAAACCAACTTGTCAACAAGACCCTAATTAATTAATTTCCATATTGGTCATCTTGAGTCAGCATATTCACTAGAGATCCAGAGGCACACATTTAATATGGGAGCCCAGTTGTCTATCTGTAGATGAAGAAGTCTAGGTCATGGCCGTCTGTATGTATGGGAGAATCATGGTTCTAGTGTGGAAAGGGTGGCACAGAAATTGAATTTTACACTAGGAAAAATGATGGACAAGGTGTGAGAGGGTAAAGCAGTGACTGGCCTTCCCAAGGACATGGGAAACATGAGAAAGAAAGGGTTGGGTCACTGTGCAACTGGGTGATGTAGAATTTGTAGATAGAAGAATTCCAGAAAATAATGGCTGGAGGCAGAATAGGGCGATGTGTTAGAAAGACCCATAAAGCTTATTATTGAAGGTTTGGTTTTGATACTGAGAACAAGTAGGACCTGCTTGCTTGAGAAATATTTTAACTTTGCTGTATTAGGCTTTCAGTACCATCAGTTGTATTTTGGAATAGTTTTACTCCTTTTTAACAGAGTGAGATTTCTGCTTCTATGTTGCTGGTACACAAAATAGGCATTTCTTAACATTTTCTTGATGTTAGGATTGTTCTTAAGCAGTAGGCTTCTTGTTTACCTTGGTGACAGGAGGAAAGAACTGTATTCAGCTGGTTAGTGTTTGTGCCGTAGCTCATGCTTCATGTGTTTTCTTTGGCCTTTTAGGCTGCACATGGTTCGTCTGATGCTGTTGGAGAGACTGCTACAGACCTTGCCCCAGTTGCGAAATGTTGGAGGTGTCCGGGCCATCCCGTACATGCAGGTATCCCACAGTTTACTTGGGTCCATCACATTATAGTCGGTCCATCCTTATGCAAGCTCACGTCTTTGGCTTTGTTTGATGTTCGGTCATAGAATAATGGAATGCAATTTTGAACTGCAAGTCACAGCCCTTCCTTTTATGGATGAGAAGGCCCGAGGGTCAGAGAATTGAAAAAAAACGTCCGCAGTCATGCAGCTAGTTGTTGACAGTGCCAGGAATAAAGGCCTGCCCCTGAGTGTTGGTCTATGGCGTCTCTCTCAGTGTTAGTATTAGAGTGTGATCTAAGAGCTCTTCTCCCACTAGCTGCCCTCCTCTGGGCAGAATTCTTCTTTAATTCGTAGCTCAGCACACTGCTCCATCTCAAGACAGTTTGGTTGGTTAGTCAGTTAGTTTTGTAAACTTTCTGCAAACATTTTCTGTGGTGCCAAGTGTGGCATGTGCCAAAATTTGACTCTTCTGGCTCTGGACACTTAAACTTTGGATACCCTGGGATTTAGAACCTGTTCATGGATTGTGGTTGTTTGTGATTGACAGGCAGGTGAGGAAGGTTGGGATTTCTTCTGAACCACCCTGTGTTTAGAGTTGTTCTTTAGGGAATTGGCTTTCATGATTTCTCTTTCTCTTGACTTCCAGGTCATTCTGATGCTCACTACAGATCTGGATGGCGAAGATGAGAAAGACAAGGGGGCTCTGGACAACCTGCTTTCCCAGCTTATTGCTGAACTGGGCATGGATAAAAAGGTGAAACTGGAGAGTCATACTGTTTGAGAAGCAGGGGTTGGCTGAGATCACCTCGCAGTTTTTCATTCCTCTTAGAGGAACTTGACAGTTTCAGGTGGTAACGGTCCATCGAGCGCTCTAGTTCTGTTGATTTAATAAAAATATTTTCAGTGCCTGCTTTGGCCCAGGCATGCTTTGAACCTGGGGGTTAATGACAAGACCAACTTCCTGCCCTTGTGGACCTTTTGTAGCTACAAGGTGAAAACGTTAAGCGAATTGTTTGTATCTTAATAATGGCTTCCTAAGTGTATCGGGCTCTCGGTAATCCAGGTGTGGTCCATGGATACACTGGAGCTTGTTTTTTCTCTGAGTCCATCTGAGGAACATTTTAACACTGATAGGCTTGAGGGAATCTTGTTCAGATGCCTCAAGCTTAAAGTCAGTGTGGGCTTCTGGGCTCTCCTTCCCACCTGCAGGATGTCTCCAGGAAGAATGAGCGCAGTGCCCTGAATGAAGTCCATCTAGTGGTCATGAGACTCCTCAGCGTCTTCATGTCCCGGACCAAATCTGGATCCAAGTCTTCCATATGCGAGGTATTTTTGCTGTGAGCTTACGGGTTTGGAGAAAGGTCAGAGGATTGTCTACTTGGTGCTAGGGCCGAGGGCAGAGGTGATAGTCCTCTGTTAGAATAAGGCCATTGTCGCCCAAGAGGGAGTAAGATTCTAAGCTGTCACCTCTTCAAGAGTAGAGCCTCTGCCTTTTTCAGAATCCCTTCCAAGCCTTGCCCTTTGCCAACAATCCCCCCAATGGAGGGGTTAAAGGGTTTGGAAGTTCCATTATTGAAAAGCAGGGACTGTTCTGCAAGGTGCAGAGTGGCTAAGAGGATTCCCCTACTGTATGTTGCTATAAGGTATGGTAATAAAGCAGAGAGAAAGCAGTGTGTGCGTGGTGGAAAGGAGATTAACACAAAGCAGAGAAGGTAGGAATGGAGGCTGAACTGCATCCAATCTTAATGAGCTTATGAGCTGTGGGGTTTGCTGGGATTTGCAAGGCTCTCCTAATGGTTTTATTTACAGTAGCTTTTCTCCTACTTTCTTATTCATGTGATCACTCATCCCATCTCCTTTGGAAGCTAGTTCTATGGGAAGAGCCCCTACTGGGAGGATGGGGTTGCTAAGAAGTGCCTATAGAGGAAAGTTTTCTCTCTCCTTCTTGAAATGGGCTTCTTTTCTAGTTGCCCAAGGAAGAAGAGAAAACCCATCCCCTCCAGGGGGAAAGGTTATCTAATCCTTGCCACCTTGGCCTCTGGCACATGTGTGTAGAGAGATTAGAGTTGAGAACTGGTGTTCCTTTGTTTTCTCTTGCCATGCCGTTGTTTAAAAGAGTTGGGGAAATGTTTGAGCCAGTTGGGAAACTTTTAACTCAAGGGACCGACTGACTCACTTCTGTGACACTAATTCTAAGACTGTTGTGTTTCCTACCCCCTAAACCTAGCTGGATTTACAAGCCATTCTTACCTGCTCCCTGTTTTTTCTCCTCCCTCCCAGTCGTCTTCCCTCATCTCTAGTGCCACAGCGGCAGCCCTGCTGAGCTCTGGGGCTGTGGACTACTGCCTGCACGTGCTCAAATCCCTGCTGGAGTATTGGAAGAGCCAGCAGAATGATGAGGAGCCCGTGGCTACCAGCCAGTTGCTGAAACCACATACTAGTTCATCCCCACCCGACATGAGCCCGTTCTTCCTCCGCCAGTATGTGAAGGTGAGGCCTCTCCCTGGGCAGAGGACTGCTCTGGTCCTTCATCCAGAGCACTCTCCTTTTCGCCCTCAGTGAGTAGAGCTGAAGGAGCTGAGGGCAAGGAGCTACAGGAGGGAGCCTCCTTGGTGGGTTTTACTCTCTCTGCTGTAATACATAACCATTTCTCCCACCCAACCTTCTACTGGAACTCTGATTCCTGCCACTTTGTGAACTGGAGGAATCGAATGAAATCAGACAGTCATGTCCTTTCACATTAAGGTTCTTAGAAAAAAGGTGAGAAAGCACAAGGAAATGTCATCAGTAGTGGGTCATGTCCTCATGTGTGTGTCAGGTACTGCCCCCTGCTGTCGTAAGAAGTGTTGTAACACGCTAGTTAAGATGGGCTTTCTGATCAGGTGAGTCTGGGAACAAGTCCCTGGGAACAAGTGTTCCCACCTAGCAGCCACAAAGCTTGGAGACGTTTTATCTAACCATGATAAGTCTCAGTTTCTACACCTGCAGAATAAGGATACATAGAGTATCTGCTTTATAGGGTTGTGTTATGAGCATTGAATGAGGTGATGTTTGTAAAGCACAATGCCTAGTACATACCAGTGCTCAATGAATGTTAATTATTATCACTTCTACTCCGTTTGAGTGCATGTGGTGGAGCACAGTGGGTTGGCCTGGCTGTACATCTTCCTGTGTATTCAGAACTGCTTTGGACAGTATAGGACTATAATAGGCATAAAATAACTCTGATCATGTCCCTCTCTGTTTTATAACTCTTTGGTGGTTTTCCATAACTTTTAGGCCATAAAAGTTCCTTGTGGATTCAGCTATGTAACTGTCTAGCTTTTACCACCTGCACCACCCCTGCATACAGTCCTGCTAATCTGTGCATTTCTCCAGATGTGGCATGTTGCCTTTGTATACGCTGTCCTTCTGAAATTCTTTCCTCTCCCTCCGCATCCCTTCCTTCCCCCATCTAGTTAATTCCTAATCCTTCTTCAAGACCCAGCTGAAGCATTGGGTCTTTGGGAAAACCTTCCCTAGCACATGTCTGATGGAGATAGCTTTTCACTGGTTTTCTAGAGCACTTTGTGCACATATATTTTATTCCTGTTTACACCCCCAGTGCTTGGCATAGAACCGATAAATAAATGGTGTTTGAAAATATGAGACCGGTTGTGCCCCCGAACTCTTGCAGACTCTTCCTGTGGGACACACGGCTTGCAGGATGTTGTTTCCACTGTCCTCAAACCTCTCAGTCCCCCGCCTCTTTGGGTGCTCTGAACCCAGAATCTCCACTGAGTGCAGTGATCCTGGCCCTCTTGGTTTATTTAAGTATTTCTTGTTACCATGGAAAGTTTGGTTCTAGGGAGTGGAATACAGCTCTCAAAGAAGGTCAGAAATCCTTCCCCACTACTGTTTTTTTGATTTTTTCCCATTCTAACTCTAATTTTTGTGTAAGCAGAGTACAGTCAGCCCAGTGTCAAAAACCACAGAGTGAAATGTTAAGAACTTTTAAGAACAGTGAGCTCTGTCTCCACTGTAACCTTTGCGTGTTGCTCCAGGAGCCTGGGGCCTTGCTGGGTTTGTAAACTAGACTGTCAGTCAGTGATGGCTCCAGCTGTGAAAGGCACTGTTTACCAACTCCAACGTAAGTTATGCCTAGTGAGCAATAAGCCAGCCTTTTTCCTAATTGTGGTTGTGGAAGATTGTCAGTCAGGTTGTCACACAGCTGTTCTTCTCCCAGGGTCATGCTGCTGATGTGTTTGAGGCGTATACTCAGCTTCTAACAGAGATGGTACTGAGGCTTCCATACCAAATCAAGAAGATCGCTGACACCAATTCTCGAATCCCACCTCCTGTCTTTGATCATTCATGGTTTTACTTTCTCTCAGAGGTAAGTGAAGGTCCCAAGCAGCATGCCAGTCAAGGAGAGGACACAGCAGCCATGACTGCCTTTGTGGCCCCCTTTCTTCCTTACCCTCATGCAGCACATCCCCCAGCAGAGTCCTTCCCACCCATTTAGGTCTTGGCTCTGGAGTATACTGTGTGGTGAAACTGTGGAAGGTGTGTATCAAAGCAAGCCATCCGCTGTAGCTTCTGATTCTGTACATGTAACTTCCCCCGTATATGGTGATAATGGGCAAGTTTAATAGTTCAAACTCTATCTGGAAAGCAGGAAGTATATGAGTTAAATTAACAGAGATTTTAATATAGTGATTTAGTTAAACAGCCATCAAAGAACCAAAAAGGTAAAAAGGGAATGTTGAAGTAACGTAGAGAGTAACTGCAGGAAGTGGCCACCAGCAGCCCTGTGTGCAGAGCAGAGGCTGGTGGCTCTGGGACTTGGCTCTCTGAGGAGGGGCTGCTACTGCTGGTACCTCAGGAGTCTGAGGGGATGTGATGTGGCTGATTCTGAAAGTCCTGAAAGAAGCTGATGATTAGAACCAACTGAAGATGGTTTGTCCCTGAGGAAATGGTGGAGGCTACCAGGGTTCTCCTTCAGGGCTTTCGCTGTGATGGCAGGCAAACAGGAAGGAGCATGTCCTGTCTTTCCCTCCTGCCTTCCAGTGTCCCTCTAGTGCTCCCTATTGGCAGAACCTAAGAGGGAGCCAGCTAGCAAAGAAGCAGTGCAGTTAGCCTAATTCCGGACATCACAGTGCAGGGCAGGGTGGGCTGGGTTTGGAGCCGAAAGACAGTAGCTTGACTGGCACATCAAGAACCCTGGGGAGAAGAATCTGTTAGCAAACCCCAACTGACTGCTTCAGGTTGTACAGATGTAACAGCCCAGCCTCTTTGCTACCTCTTACCTGAAAGAGATTTCTGAGTATTGTTTTCCTTACAGTTTCACTCTGGGTGGGCCCGAGTGGAGGCCAGCTTCCCTGTAGATGCCTAAGTGCTCCAGGAAGGGGAGCAGGAGTATCGCTGTGTTTCCTTCTTTAGCTTCTTGCCTTCTCCTGGTCCATGTAAGGAATACTGAAGCTTACCAGAGGCTGGCTTAGCCGTGAGAAAATAGCTTGTTTTGTGTGTTCTCACCAGTTTTTAATAATAGTTCCTGAAAACTCAAGGAGCTGTGGCTGGTGTAGATACAGTCCCAGAGTTGTTGACTCTTTGTGTTGTTTCTCCCCGCCAGTACCTGATGATCCAGCAGACTCCCTTTGTGCGCCGTCAAGTCCGCAAACTTCTGCTCTTCATCTGTGGATCAAAGGAGAAATACCGCCAACTCCGGGATTTGCACACCCTGGATTCCCATGTGCGTGGGATCAAGAAGCTGCTGGAGGAGCAGGGGATATTCCTCCGGGCAAGTGTGGTTACAGCCAGCTCTGGCTCCGCCTTGCAATATGACACACTCATCAGCCTGGTACGAGGAGGGGGAAATGGTAGGGCAGGGAGAGGGCATGTGATGTGGCTCCGTGAGTAGGTAATAGGGTGGGGGAGTAGAGAAGGTCATGGCCAGGGTTAAGATAGGGTAAATCCATGATGCCCGACTGGGTGTGCTCCGGGTGTAGTTGGCTTCAGGGTCTGGGATCCCCCTCACTGCTCCTGCCCCCACGTGGCAGTAGTTCCTCCGTCGTGAGGAGGGGTGGCTTGAGCTTCTTACCAGTGTCATTTGCTCATGTCATGGATCAACCTAAAATTTGTGCACCTCTGATTTTTGTCTTTGAATGCTAAAGAAATGATGGAGGTAGACATATAAAAATGTGTTGCTGACTGAAGATAAATTATTTGGAGTTTGGGGAGTAAATTGAATATATTGCATAGGAGCGTCTAGAAAGAAGACCTTCAGTATTAAAGATTCCTAATGTAGTGTTCTTACTATTGTGCTTTTAGCGAGAAAAAAGTAAACTGGATTGCAGTTTCCCTGGTCATGGCCTACCTCTCCTGCTGCATTACTGAGTGGGCTGAGGGATCCCTGAAACAAAGGACCTTTGTGTGGTGGGGAGACAAACGTAGGAGGCTTAGTGACAGCTATAGTGTGGGGACCTTGGTCCCAGCTTCCCCGGGCACTGGATCAGCCTTGCATACAAGGCTGTGTTCAGTCTCCAGGGCAGCAGTGCAGTGCCCTGTGGCCTGCTTGGCAGAATTCCTCACGTCTGGTGATCGGTTTCCGTTTCAGATGGAGCACCTGAAAGCCTGTGCAGAGATTGCTGCCCAGCGAACCGTCAACTGGCAGAAATTCTGTATCAAGGACGACTGTAAGCAAGCTCCTTCATTCATTCACTCAGTTCACTCCTTCAGGCCTGTTCCTTGAGGCCTGCTGTGTGTCAAGCACTAAACTGGGTGCTGGAGATACAGCCACGATCAAGATACATGGACAGAACTCTGCCAAGCAGAGAAGACAAGTAAAAAGTGATAAGGGCCAGCAGACAAAATCTGGGGTGCTATGGGAGCACACGGTAGGAGTATCTGACCTCAGATTGTGGTAGTAAAGCTAAAGAGGAGTCTGCTAAGTCTAGAAAATGGTCTCGTTCAAAGAAGTGGGGGCTGGGAGCTAGTCTGTGGATAGTTAGGGTATTTGTCAGATGTTTCTACAGAGGGTATAAATTCTCGGCACATCTAGCAGACAGAACTTGGACAAGGAAGCTGGTGTGAATAGGGCTGTCCTGACCATGTGGAGAAGTTGCTCCTTCTCTTGCGTGTAAGTCTATTTGTAGTCGTCTCAGAGCTGAGCTGCCACCTCCTCTGCCTACAGCCGTCCTGTACTTCCTCCTCCAAGTCAGTTTCCTGGTGGATGAGGGCGTGTCTCCGGTGCTGCTGCAGTTGCTCTCCTGTGCTCTGTGCGGCAGCAAAGTGCTCGCTGCTCTGGCAGCCTCGGCAGGGTCCTCCAGTGCTTCCTCGTCCTCAGCCCCCGTGACCACCAGTTCTGGACAAGCCACAACACAGTCCAAGTCGTCCACTAAGAAGAGCAAGAAAGAAGAAAAGGAAAAGGAGAAAGAGGGTAAGAGTCACCCTCTTGTCTGGTGACCAGGGTGATGTGTTCTAATCGCTCTTGGAGCGTGTGGTTTATTCTTGTCTTCTGAAAGGTCGTTTATCCTGATTCACAGGGAAGCCCAAATTCAAATGCCCTCTGGTGTCTACTGTTAGTCTCAGTTTCAGTTAGGTTGAAGGTGACGTCTTCAACAGTGTGACTTCCCATACCAAGTGTCAGTAACGTGAAAGGTCAAAGAGCACTGACCATTTTTAGTAAGCCAAGTTTCTTTTCTGTGAAATTACAAAGCCTGCTCTGTGGAGAGGTTGTCAGCATTAAATGAAGTAATGCTTAGAACTGTGCCTTGTGAACTGTTAAATGCTCTGCAGATGAAGCTCTTTCAGCTGACCCCTTACCCTCAGAAAGCAGACGCCCTTCTGCTCCAGTGCTCGACATGGCCCTCGGAGGCCTGCGACAGCGATCAGGAGTGGAGAGCAGCGGAGTGGCTCAGTGTCTCAATCATTCAGACACCTGTGCAGCTCTATAGTATTGTTGACTGTCTGATGGCAGCCTTTTGAAAGGAAATTCCTCCTCCAGTGTAACTGTGTTCAGTGCCAGCCTTACATAGGGTTTTTGTCCTATGTTTGTGGCATTATTAAATGTCCTTTGAGGCTGGCCTTTTGTCCCTCAGTAAATAACTGGAAGTTGCTCTCAAATTATAACTGTTTAGTTGAAACTTTTAGACGTGGGCAGAATCCCATCCCTCTCCATCTGGTAGCACTGACTGTAGGACCCTGGACCACTTCTTCCTAACTCTTCAGCCCTCGGTCCTACCCTGATCTTGCAGGTGAGAGCTCAGGCAGCCAGGAGGACCAGCTGTGCACAGCTCTGGTGAACCAGCTGAACAAATTTGCAGATAAGGAAACCTTGGTCCAGTTTCTGCGTTGCTTCCTGTTAGAGTCCAATTCTTCCTCCGTGCGCTGGCAGGCCCACTGCCTGACGCTGCATATCTACAGGTAGGGCCCGGAGCTTAGGTTTGGTAGTCCGCATGCGCCTGGGACCAGAATGGATGATGTGGTTCTGTCTCAGTTTTATGTTACATACTCACGGCCACAGTGTCATTATTTACACTGGCCTGAATCCTCTTGACTATTACAGATTTCTTTGAGTTATCTGCTTTTTAGCTGTTAAACTGATGTCATAAACGAGAGATAATCTGTTTTTGACTAAGAAGGCTGTGTTTAGAAGTTTGTGGAATGACCAGGCTTGACTGTTGGGCTAACAAGGCTCTGTTTCTGCCATTGAGTAATGTTGGAAAATGGGAGTAGATCGCCTCCTGAAGACAGGAGAGGACTGTGCTACGTATTTTAGGGTCAATTGTCAAAAGAGGAACAAAACCGTTCAGACTTAACCCAGAGTTGTGGGGAAACAGATATATCTACAAAAACAGCACCTGGGCCTAAAAGAACCTCAGGCTTTCTGCTGCCTGCTAGTAATGTGAACTGTGATTTATCTACAGAAACTCTAGCAAATCTCAGCAGGAGCTCCTGCTAGATCTGATGTGGTCCATATGGCCAGAACTCCCAGCCTACGGTCGTAAGGCTGCCCAGTTTGTGGACCTCCTGGGATATTTCTCCTTGAAAACCCCACAGACGGAGAAGAAGGTAACAATAATTGATTTATGGTCAGAGAGGCTAACTTGCCACATTTAACTTTTTTTCTCTGGAGTCAGGAACGTTATGGCCAGCCCCTATAGGGGGTGGATATGTGAAATCCCTTAAATATGTATTAAGGACTCCCAATATGTATACTACATCAGTAATCTACACTAGCAAGTAAGTAACATCTGAATTTGGCTTAGCCAACAGAAGTAGATCAAGTGGGGAAGAAAATGCAACTCTTCTGGTTTTGCTGGCAGCCCTGATTACATACCCGAAAGTGTTTCTAAATTAGATAACCATATCATGGCTTCCCCATAAGAATAGAAATTGTCTTTCTCCGCAAGATCTGAAAAAGCGGACTGTCCAAGGAGTGGGAACTTCCAAAGAGGATAGAATACTGTAAACCATTAGGAATTAGGCCTAGCTTTGTACGACACGAATGGAAACTGAGAATTCTAGGATTTCTAGGGCGGTATCAGCTAGAAAGCACAAGACAGAACTCTTTTCCAGTAAGACTGTCCCTTGGGCTTTAACTATGGTCCTTTGTTGACTTCTGTTTCAGTTGAAGGAATATTCACAGAAGGCTGTGGAGATTCTGCGGACTCAAAACCATATTCTTACCAACCATCCCAACTCCAACATTTACAAGTGAGCTTTGTTCTGCCTTCTCCCTTTTGGAAGCTCAGTTGCTGTTTCCACAGTGGTTGGCTCTGACGTAGGAATCGATAAGCCCCTGTCTAGTTGATCTGTGGTTCCCTGTTTTGGAACTGGGGCCTTGCGCATAGAAGGTACTCAACATGTAATTACTGAATGAGGGTTTTAGAAACCAGGAATTTAAAAAGTTCTCTAGTTTCAAGGGTCTAAGTCTAAATCAGGTAAGACAAGTTTACAGAAAATGGCTGCATTAAAAAAAAAACTTTTGAAAGAGCATTGGTTAAAGTGACAATTTATTATTTCCCTGGTTTAATAGTGACTGTTCTTTTTTGTTCTTTCCAAACTTTATTCAGGTATAATTTACGTACCACAGAATTCATCTATTTTAAGTGTACAGTTCAATGATTTTTAGTAAATTTGTGATTCTTCTTTGAGTCAAATTTTAATGTAACTTTTTAGGATTTCCCTGACCTCAGGGGAGCTCAGAAATAGGAAACATCTAAGGTTGATGAGTTGACATTTCCTCCCTGTGACTTGTACACCCTGTGGGACTGACTCCTCACGTTT